>NC_047148.1:21965742-22173242 GCF_009829125.3 Periophthalmus magnuspinnatus | reverse complement strand
AAATCAAAACATAAATAATCATCAAAAAGTGAACAAGAAGAAAAGTGCAGAATAAAGCTTTAGTCCTGGTTTAGTTCTGCTTTAGTCCACTTTTAGTCCATGTTTAGGCCCGGTTTAGTCCCGGCTTAGTCCAGGTTTAGTCCCGGTTTAGTCCCGGCTTAGTCCAGGTTTAGTCCATGTTTAGTCCCGGTTTAGTCCCGGCTTAGTCCAGGTTTAGTCCAGGTTTAGTCCCGGCTTAGTCCAGGTTTAGTCCAGGTTTAGTCCCGGCTTAGTCCCGGTTTAGTCCAGGTTTAGTCCCGGCTTAGTCCCGGCTTAGTCCATGTTTAGTCCCTGTTTAGTCCCGGCTTAGTCCCGGCTTAGTCCCGGTTTAGTCCAGGTTTAGTCCCGGTTTAGTCCCGGTTTAGTCCCGGTTTAGTCCCGGTTTAGTCCTGGTTTAGTCCATGTTTAGTCCTGGCTTAGTCCATGTTTAGTCCCGGTTTAGTCCCTGTTTAGTCCAGGTTTAGTCCCGTCTTAGTCCATGTTTAGTCCCGGTTTAGTCCCGGTTTAGTCCTGGTTTAGTCCATGTTTAGTCCTGGCTTAGTCCATGTTTAGTCCCGGTTTAGTCCCTGTTTAGTCCTGGCTTAGTCCATGTTTAGTCCTGGCTTAGTCCATGTTTAGTCCTGGTTTAGTCCTCAGTGTGAGCTGGTTCATGTGTCACTTCGATGGTTAAATACTCTTAAGTAAAGTACAGATAAAGAGTATACTTGGGTACAGTACTTTAATACTTTCACTACGTTCCGCAGCTGAATCATGTGACACTTTTCTGTAAACGACCATTTTCCTTCTTAAATTAAAAATAAAAACATGAATCTTTGCAGGAGGAGGTGGTTCAGAGCTGAATCTGACACATTTCTCACATGTTTGTTTGTCATTTTACACTTTTTTACTGTTTCTTAATTGCCTTTAATATGAACCTGACGTCGTTGCACTAAAACCTGATAAAAACATTTAGAAAACAAGGCAGAACCTCCTTATAGTCCCAGAGTCGTGCACAAGTAGGTCACCGACGAAAAATAGCATTCTTGTTGTCAGCCGCACTCAGCTGACGGTTCCTCAATGACTTCATGAAACAGTCCTGGAAAGTCGACTGTTGGAGTTAAATCTCAGTTTCTGCAATGCAACAACCACCATTTTTAATCATAATTGTGCTAAGTTTTCCCCATTGCACCATTTAAAACTCCTAAAGCGACGCGTTTAGTTTGTTCTGGCGTCAGTCGAGATGAAAACGACACTTTATTTTAAACTAAACTGTTAAATAAACGTCATTAAAGTGAAGGGTCAGTGCTTTTTTTGTGCAGGTGACTGACTGGACTGACCCTTTGCTCGTCCAGGCACCAGAGGGAAGCCAAGAGCAGAGACACACCTCCATTAAAAACAGTGGTCCCTGATATTTTGGCGCCCTCTGTCGGTCACTGCCTGTAAATGCAACTGTGCCCAAAATGACACTGTTCATGTTACACTGATTTTCTGCTGCAAATGGACCAAACAACACAAAAATACAGCCACAATAATTATCTTAAGTGTGGGGGAAAAGTCAGAAAAATGCAAAATGAGACAAAAACCTATTCATGCTTCAATCTGTTAACAATTTAAACCCGAAAGTAAAGTGTAAGATGAAAAACTCTGCAAAACTAGACAACTAAAAAACACCATCCACTGCAAAAACAATGTAATAAATGATTTAAAAAAAATAAAAATGTGCATGCTCTCATCAAAAGAAACAAAACGCTTTCATTAAAAATATATATATTTTAAATTGGATGTAAGTTGGCCAAACAAAACCTGCTCAAGGTAAAAAGACATGGAACAATTCTATCTTAATTTGTGTTACTTAGGATCATTTAAGCAGCTCTGGAACAATAAAACAATGCACTGATATAATTATTAAATCAACATTCATCTTTTTCTTGATTTGTCTCATTATTATTATTAGACTATTTTTAAAAAAAAGGGAAAAAACAACCCAGAGAAGTCCAGAAAAGTCAGAATTAAATGGTAAAGTTCGCAGCATGATGCACTTGGATAAATGATGCTGATGAGGAAAAGCAGCTGAAATAATCCGTGTTGTTAAAGCCCCTGATTCCTCCTAAACGTGTTTTTGTCCTGCGTAATGCTGCTCTTTCCTTTTCCCCGGTGCAACTTCATGGTCGCCCAACCCCATCTCAGGCTCCTCACACTTTTTTCCTTTTTCTTTTTTTCAGGCTAATACACAGGCCGGCGCAGCAATTTCGGAATCTGCCCTTGTATATGGCGGACGAAAATTTCCACCAGAGGAAGAACCGCACCACAAACCCGCACAAACCCGCGCCACGAGCCGCTGCACGAGCCGGACGCGCAGGACCGAGGACTGTCCCCGAGTCCAGGACATGACGCCTTTACGCGTTTAGAAAATGAAACGCAGGATTCACGAGGAAACCGCTGAGCTGAAAATTTGAACATTCGGAATTTCTCATAACTAATTGAGAATTTGAGGCAGTTGTGCAGTCTCCTCTGGCGCGGAGGAGCTTCTCTGGACGCACATCTTTCGCATGAGCTGCATCGTTCCGGGAGGTATGTCACGCTGGCAGCTTCGCTTTTCTCATTTCAAATTGAGTAAATTTCACTTGTGAATGTTAAGTTTTGGTGCTGTCTAGTTTGTGGACGAGACCTCGCGGTGTTTTCGCAGCGAGGCTCAGAGCAGCTGCAGCCTGTGAAGCCCCGACACACACCTCATCTGAGGAGGTTTTTAGACACATTTGTCAAAGTTTCATGTTGCTACAGTGTACTTGTGCGTGTTAGGAGTTTGTTCACACGTTCATTGCACTTATTCCACATGTACTGAGCCACAATCCGCGCAGGGACCGCTGGGTAGAGGCAATATGAAGGACGGAGAGGGGAGGAACAATCTCAAACACAAAAACCTCCTGCAGCCATGTTTTGTGAATTTTCCTTCAAATTTGAGCAGAGCTCACAGTTGGTCCTGTCAGAGTCTGTCTGCTGCTCTGTGCCGCACTTTGACCCGCACAGGACGCGCAATCATCCGCACAAACGCACATTATGCACATGAACAGTGTCGTTTGCGCAAAACAAGATTTGACTTTTATTTTTGGGAACGCAGAGGATTTGAATGGGGTCTCGTTGGCGCCACCTGTAGGCAGTCATTTTAAGAAATTATTTATAAAATTCTAATCAGTCTGTGTTTGAGACATGCATCAAATTAAAATGTGTGTTGTTTGTTTGTTTGTTTGTTTTTTGTGTAAAGTGGAGCCTGGGCTGCTCCACACTTTTAAATTCTCTAAATGTATTTCAATTTTCCTCTAATGAAAATGAAAAATGCCTTGTGCTCTGAATGCAAATGAATGCAAAATGACCTTTTGGATGCAGTATTCAAAGCAGAGTGCAAATTAATTATGTTTCTTACTCAGAATTGTGTTCACAATGACCATCCTCGTCCTAGATTTGTAAAGGTAAAAAAGAAGTGTCCAATCAGACGTTTGAAAAAGGAGCAGCTCATGTTTGTTCATAACTCAAATGTGTAGTTATTAAACTGCAATAAGCTCACAAACAAAACTAAAAGTATTTTAAAAGATTCAAGAGCTGTGAATTAAAAAAAAAAAAGTATCCAAAGTGAAGTGAGCAGCAGTGGGAAAAGAAAGACCATGTCAGCATAATTTGAGGGCAGGAAAAACAATCACAACCAGTGCTTGTGTTTATATTAATCCTGCAGACGCCAAACAGTTTCCCATCTTGCATGGCTTGCTTTTATTTTAATATAGGGGAAAACTGCAGGGGCCATTTTGTTGTGGGTAATTTTAATGCTGACCTTCAAATGTGTATGAATTCCATGAGCTCAGAGAAATTGTATGTTTGGACTGTAGAATCTGGGTGTAAATTCTGACCTTTGCCTGGGAAAGCTGATCAGAATGCACGAGTCTGAGGAGAAGGCAACCAGTGTCATGGCTCAAACCACAGCGGGTCAAGAATAGGAATGTTTTTAGAGAATACCTGAAGAGAAAAGTTACAGCCTGTGGTTCTCAGAGAAGTTGTCTTATAAATGTGAAATAAGACCGTCACGTTACTTTAAGTAGTTTTCAACACAAAATAATCTGACTTTCTGTAATAATGTGACTTTGTTTAGGACACGTTTAAAGCGACGCAGGTCCAGTTTGTTCTGTTTATGTTTTTTGTGCAGATTCATGTTAGTATCGATTAGTATCAGGTATCGATACTTTTAACAGTCTTTCGAGTCCTGAACTTCGCCTCAGACTGAAATGTTAGAGCAGATGAGTTTGTTACTGGACACAAAGCGTCTGGATGGACACAGATGATTCTGTGGCGTCAGTCGCACCAGCACCAAAGGTTTGGCCTGTACTTTTCACTCAGGGCTTTGTTTCCTGTCTAAAGGCTAATGTGTGAAATGTAAACAGTTCTTTTGATGTGCTGCCGTTTGCCTTTGTTAATGTGCGTTTATATAGAAACATACTGTGCTTGGCCCTTTAAGCACACAGCATTTTGTGTTGCTGTTATTTTAATATTCTTAGTGGCATGTGGAAATGTCTCAAAATGGCTTCACTTAAATTAGACTCCAGGGAATGGCTTTTCAGGGGATGGGGCTGCTGCATTAAAAAAAAATTCTGTGCATTCTGCACATATTTTTCCTGCCTCCCTCTTTGTAAAAATGAACCTTATTGGTTTAATGAATAATGCATAAGGACGTTCAATTGCTGCAGCAATGAAAATTAGGCCTGTTTACGTGCAGTGGTTATGTACACAGAAGCCTTTTTCCCTTTGACCATTTTGTAAAGGTAGAGCAGAGAGTTGCTTTTCTAAAAATACAAATTTTCTGCAAAGCAAATCTCATTTCTTTGAGTGAAAATGGGAGGGGTGAAAATGGGGGGGTGAAACTCCTGCGGCTTTAATGAATCCATAAATCACAATAGTGCCAGGTTTGCTGCGCCTGCGTCAGTGTGCAGTGTAATTTTGATTTTCATCAAAAATTTAATCTGCCAGCCTACAAGGGTTTAGCAGCAGACCGGATGTCGGCCTGAATTTCTAATTTTAGGGACTGATCTAGCAGGATTTATTTTTGTATAATTCACGTCTGCTTTTCAATATCTCTTGTTATTAAAATTTAATTCGTGGCATTAACATATAGATTGAAAAGGTTTTTATGGGCTTTTTTGAGTGTATGCTGATGGAATTTTACCAGACGATGTTTCTTTTTCCACAGCATCCAGTGTATGTGTGTGTATATGATGTGGGGTGAGGGGATTTATCCATTTCTCTGCATTATTGCTTTTTGAAATCACTGGTCATATACCATCTTGGAAGACATTTATTACAGGGGACAGAAAAATGTGCATTTGATTAAAGAAAGGAGCACACAGCGTTTAGTGTAAAGCGCACGGCTGCAGTTAGGCTGTGCTCGGGATAATACAAACATGCAGTGAAAGCAGTGATTGAAGTGACCCTTCCATCCCCCATTTTAGATGATTCCTATTTTTAATCCGGCCAAAGTGGAAACATTTCCACAAGCCTTAAACAAATTTGTATTTTATATTTGGAATTTCTATTTCCGTCGGCTGACATGCACTGCTCAGTAGATTTAGCAAAGTAAGTTACAGTTAAAAAAGGGCCTTTAATCAAAGTAGCAGAAGAGAATTTCTTTCTGGTAGCTCTGTGATTGATTTACTTCATTATAGTGCAGTGGCAGATACTGTACTGCCCAAATATAGGCCAATTATTTTAAGTACCTCGTCTAAGCGCTGAATTCTGAGCAGAGGAACGTCCTAGACTTGTTTTTTAACCTCCTTGTTCTCCGTCTCCACTTCCATTTTATACAAAAGTACATTTGACCTAAACTAAAAGACAAGTGCTGACATTTCAAACGAGGCTCGGCCACACGACAAAGAAAATGGAGAAATACTGTTGTGTTTTCTTCCAAAAGTTGTTTAATAAATGCTACGATTATCAGGACTTACATTATGCTTATTACGCCATTAAAGTGCATTTCCTGCTTTGTGGTGTGTTTATCTCCTATTGGTCTTTGCCTTTAATTGGTTTAGACTGTTTTTATTTATTAGGGACATCAAGCGAGCCGCATCTGTTTTAGATTTACATTCTGCTTTGGTACTGCAGGTTACAGCACATCACAAGCTATAGACTATATGAAAGAACACAAGGCCAGATGGCTGATTTTGCATTTGGACTTTAATTAGGGAAAAACACACATTTTGTATATTAAAGAAACGCATTTGAATGTTTCGCTGGATCATTTTGACGGCCCGCACATTCATTCCCTACACATTGGCCTTGCTGTTTTTAATTCCTGCTCAAATGTAAAGATATAGGCAGTATATTTAAAATCTAAACTCAAAAAACATCAACAAAATATTGAGTTTGCACTGATCAGTAAAGGAGTCGATCAATACCAACCGATATCCATTACCGTCGACGTGACCCCTGAGCCGTTCATAAAAATAGCTTATCATAAAAAACATCCATAAAACAAATGAAGCAAGGAAATGTCAGTGGGAGATTTGTATCTGTTTCTGCTGCTCTCATTCAGCTCCTGATAGAGCCACAGCATCAGGATGAAGAAGGAAACAGTTTAGTCACATTTTTATATTTAGCATTTTAACTATTACCATTTTACATTTGTTTTCTCTCTTAATCCTCCATTAGGAGCTTGACCCATTGAGCTCAGGTGAGCGTTCACCTCAGGGGCGTCCAGTGGACGGGGGTCGTCCGGTGGACGGGGGGGGGGTCGTCCGGTGGACGGGGGGGTCGTCCGGTGGACGGGGGGGTCGTCCGGTGGACGGGGGGGTCGTCCGGTGGACGGGGGGGTCGTCCGGTGGGCGGGGGGGGCGTCCGGTGGGCGGGGGCTGGAGGTGCCACGTCACCTGCATGTTTCCATGGAGACACAAAGTTTAAAGCTCACTTCAGAACATTGGAACATGGAAATAGATGAGTTTTGTGTCAAACTGTGGAACATTATTTTCAAAGGAACAAACTGAGGCTCTGCTCAGGCCAAGTACGAGTCAGGTTTGTGAAGGTCTGAGCTCAGTGCTCAAACTGAAGATAGATTTTTCAGATTGGGCTGTGAGGTTAATCACAATCAAATCTTAATTTGATGGCTGCAATTTTTCCTCCAAAAACAACAAAATACAAAGTTATTCTGCAGAAACATCTTGTGTTTGAGTTTGTCTCATAAATGTCTCATGTCTCATAAATGTCTCATGTCTCATAAATGTCTCATGTCTCATAAATGTCTCATAAATGTCTCATGTCTCATAAATGTCTCATATGAGACATATATGAGATGTGAGACACATGTGAGACATATATATGTCTCACTTATGTCTTTGTCAATTCTTCTGAATATATTTAAAATGTAAACTTATTTAAACATAAATCTAATCACACCTTTGTCCACTGGACAGAATAAGATTTTCTTTTGTGATTCTTTAACATTATTCAGACAATATATCAGAATGTGTTAAAATGAGCAAATGTGCAGATGTCTGAGATTCAAGTCTCGCACAAAATGCAACATAAAAAATACCTCAAAAGAGCAGAAATATTAATCCATGTCTTTGTTTGGAAGTTTTCACATTTCAATATTCTAATTTTGCATTTCTGCAAAACAAAATCACAATATTATCCATAGTTTATATCTCCCTCCTTTAAAGTTCAGTTAAAATCAGGATTCAGTCACATTTTAAACACATCAGGTCGAGCATCATTCAAGAATCTTACACATAACTGCATTTGTGTCTAATAAACAGTTTTTTTGCAGAGTACATTCTTTTACCTTTTGCGTTTGTGACGTCTCAGATGCAGTTTGAGTTTGATTAGTTCAGTGTTGTGTTTTGTGTGAGGGTTTAGCTCCTTCAGTGTTTTAAATCACACAAGTTCTACTGCATTAAGTCTTGTGTTAAGTGAGTTTTGTAAAGAGGTTAATCAGGTGCTGTTTCATGGATATATGAACGTTCTATTTTATCTCGGGTTATTATTGTTGGAAATGAGAGGCCCATTCCATTCAACAATCATGTCTTTTGCACTTGTGGGGGATTAGACGTGTCACTATGGAAAATCTTTCACACCAGTGTTAGTTCTGCCAGAACATCGACAAATACTAAAATACCAACAACAACTCTGAGCCTCCTCATGCTACACTCCTGAAGTTACACTCCTACACTCCTGAAGTTACACTCCTACACTCCTGGAGTTACACTCCTGGAGTTACACTCCTACACTCCTGAAGTTACACTCCTGAAGTTACACTCCTGGAGTTACACTCCTACACTCCTGAAGTTACACTCCTGGAGTTACACTCCTGGAGTTACACTCCTGGAGTTACACTCCTACACTCCTGAAGTTACACTCCTGGAGTTACACTCCTGGAGTTACACTCCTACACTCCTGAAGTTACACTCCTACACTCCTGGAGTTACACTCCTACACTCCTGGAGTTACACTCCTACACTCCTGAAGTTACACTCCTGAAGTTACACTCCTACACTCCTGAAGTTACACTCCTACACTCCTGAAGTTACACTCCTACACTCCTGAAGTTACACTCCTACACTCCTAATGCTACACTCCTGAAGTTACACTCCTGAAGTTACACTCCTGGAGTTACACTCCTACACTCCTGGAGTTACACTCCTACACTCCTGGAGTTACACTCCTACACTCCTGGAGTTACACTCCTACACTCCTGGAGTTACACTCCTGAAGTTACACTCCTACACTCCTGAAGTTACACTCCTGAAGTTACACTAATACACTCTTAAAGTTACACTCTTAAAGCTACACTCCCGACGCTACACTCGTAATAATACACTTGTAATAATACACTCCTGAAGCTGCACTCGTAATGCTACACTACTAAAGCTACACTCCACACTCCTAATCTAATTTCTTTTACATTTTACAGCTAGCTACCAGTTTTTAGCCTGCAGTATTTGACAGTATTTAAAAACCAACTCATCAACAAGTCAGATCTGTGTATTTTTATTCCAAGACTCTAAACTGACTGGACTAAACTAAGATGAAAACACAAACAGCACATACACCCGGACACAGTGGGTTTGGCCTTTTCTTTACGGTTTGAGTCTGATTTTTAATTTTGAAGGAGGCGTCTTTCTGATTCCCGATGTCACATGTGTAAATTTGACAGTGCGGCGCAGACAGTAAATGGGCCGCTAACTTTGCTGACCTAAAAGATTTCTGCATCTCTGCATCTTTTAACTGTGGCAGGACTAAAAATACTCACTTTATTGTGCTACCTGCATAATAAATTCCTTGATATTAATCAAACTATTGCCACATGGAGTAAATAACCTGAATATGAGAGTTTTCTTTACGTTTTCTGTAGGTTTGTGACGACAGACGAGAATGACAAGTGTGAAGAACGACAAAGAGCAGTTCAGCCAAAACATTATGACACGATACAAATCTGCACTCCTGAGGGTACACTCTTAAAGCTACACTCTTAAAACTACACTCCTAATGCTACACTCTTAAAGCTACACTCTTAAAGCTACACTCCTGAGGATACACTCCTGAGGCTACACTCCTGAGGATACACTCCTGAGGCTACACTCCTAATGCTACACTCCTAAAGCTACACTCTTAAAGCTACACTCCTGAGGCTGCACTCCTCTCGAGGCTGCACTCCTCCTCTCGAGGCTGCACTCCTCCTCTTGAGGCTGCACTCCTCCTCTTGACGCTACACTCCTCTTGAGGCTGCACTCCTCTCGAGGCTGCACTCCTCTCGAGGCTACACTCCTCCTCTTGAGGCTGCACTCCTCCTCTTGAGGCTACACTCCTCTCGAGGCTACACTCCTCCTCTCGAGGCTACACTCCTCCTCTTGAGGCTACACTCCTCCTCTTGAGGCTACACTCCTCTTGAGGCTGCACTGCACAATAACCTGAATGAGTGTTTTTCTGTACGTTCATGATCTGCAGGTCACAGACGACACAGACTCGACTGGCAGGTGTGAAACACGACAAACATGAAACATGACAGAAACATGAAACATGACAAACGGAGCTGTTTAGCCAAAACATTATAACATTATGCAACTTTAGGGGGGCGGGGCTTCTTGTCTCCATGTTATTGCTTTGCTTGGATGTGGTACGGCATTAAACATGTACATGTTGGATTCATTTGCAGGACATAAATGTACATGCATTCTTACTGTTGGCGAGGTCGCCTCTCCACAGATTTGACCTGTAACCTGGCCTCATAAGTTGCACTGTTGATTTTTTTCTAATCATAAAACAGAACTGGAACCTTCCTTTAAAATGTTGTTATTGCCACAGTCTTCCTGAAACTTTAGGACAAAGGAAATCAGAAAGAGCAGAACACGACGCTCAGTGTGGCCTGATGTGAGGATAGTTCACTTTTTGTGTGGTTCAAGTTAAAATGTGTTTAAAAATGTGTAACAACATTATGAAAATGACAGGTTTCTTTGTTTGGGCTGAGCTTTGTGTGTACAGAGGTGTATTTGGGCCTGAAAAGACCTGTTGTGTTGGTGAACTATTATTAGACGGCTAATTTTTCCTCTCCAAAATATCAGTAAGCCTGGCCATGCCTGACTGAGTCTGAGCACTTTCTCTGCAGGACTTTTACCGACCTGAGGGGAGAGGAGTGTTAGTGTGAATATTTACATCTACAGTGTTTGTAATAATATATAAAGTGTCCTGTGTTATTGGCAGATAAGTTAAGTTGTTGTTTTTTCCATCTCTCCAGAATCCATGTGTTTTTCAGGTGTAATCTGCACACAGCCCTAAGATTATTTTAGTTTTTTTTTCTCACATTTTTGTACATTTTCTTACCTTTTTTAAATTGTTCATGATTTTCGCTGTGTTAAGCTTTTTAAAAATAATTCTTCCAATCCCGTGTTTCAGTTGTTATCAAACCTTTGTGACCAGAATGTGAGCGCACAAACACATACATTGATTAATTTGTGAATAGTGGGCAGTAAAGGGGGATGGGGCTTTGCTTATGATTCGAGTCTAGAACAAACAGTTTGGAAAATGGATTTTACACTTGTACGTTTTCGTTACAGAACCTTGTGTTTTTGTTTTTATTCAAGAATGACCTTATTACTGATGCTGAGATTCAACCAACGTCTTTAATCAGCTCGTGTTTACACTGGTCCCTCGTTTATCGCGGGGGTCACGTTCTAAAAATAACCCGCAATAGACGAAATCTGCAATTATTCTCAATGTTTTTGTCTGTAAAACCTCTCACCACACACTTTATACACTTTTCTCACACAGGCGTTAACATTTTCTCACATTTCTCCCTCGTTTAAACTCTCTCAAAGTTCAAACCTTTGTAGATTTTTAAAAATAAGTGCAGTTTTATAGAACGAAACCAAAGATCAAGACGTGTTTTCAAGCCCAAACGTTTGTGCGAGGAATAAAAATATAAATGTTTTCCTATACAATTGTGCGTCGCTATATCGCAGTTCACCTTTCGCGGTCTCGCTGTTTCGTGGATTGTGTCGTGCGTCCTGATTGGCTGTTGGACTGTAGACCATTGTGTCGTGCGTCCTGATTGGCTGTTGGACTGTAGACCATTGTGTCGTGCGTCCTGATTGGCTGTTGGACTGTAGACCATTGTCCATCAGTCTCCTCCGTGCCGTGTCTCCTGTCCAGTACAGAATGTGTTCAGACAAATTTACATAAACGTTGGATCTGTGTGACTCTGAAGTGCTGTACGTTTGTGGGTTTTGTCGGGGAGAAAACAAATTGCAATGTCGAAACGTTCTGCACCGACAAAGGCGCCTGCGGTCGCTCCCAAACGGTCGAGGAAGACGCTAACCATCGCAGAAAAAGTTGGACTTCTGGAAGGTAGAAGCTCCGCGGCTGTAGGGGGCGACATCACGGAATAAATGAATCTTCAAGGAGGAAAATAACGTGGTTTCGTTGTATAAAACTGCACTTATTTTTAAAAATCTACGAAGGTTTGAACTTTGAGAGAGTTTAAACGAGAGAGAAATGTGAGAAAATGTTAACGCCTGTGTGAGAAAAGTGTATAAAGTGTGTGGTGAGGGGTTTTACAGACAAAAACATAGAGAATAATTGTAAAAAATAAAGCTGATACGTCACGGATTTCGCCTGTTGCGGGTTATTTTTAGAATGTGACTACAATAAACGAGGGACCACTGTACTATAAATAAAAATTATAGCTTTTAGAAATACTGTATCAGCGTTAACATAATAAAAATCAATAAAAAAAGTTAAATACAGGACTAAAGTCAAGTGTTTTTCCTGATCCAGCAGCACAGGCCAAACGGAGGGGGAGCCATGAGTGCGTCAGACGAACCCAGTCCGGAGAAGGACACAGATGGGCCCTCACCACCGGGGGCCCCTGAAGCTGCCAGTTCACCCCCCGCCGCAGTGAAGAAGGAGCTGGGGCTTCCAGAGATGAGCAACGGGAAAGTGGGAGACTCCAACCCGGAAATGTGCGCCGTGTCTGGAAGTGAAGGAGGCGGAGGAGGAGGAGGAGCACAGCGGCGAGCCCAGTCTGAGAGTACGTCCACGTTCACTTTACCACTTAACCAGGACTTATCTTTGTGTTTTTCAGGTGTAAAATTCAACCGTTTGATTTGTTTCTAGATCAGTTAATCGTCCCAAACTATAAAATCACATTGACACATTATTGGAACTAACTCTTACACTTTTGCTCGTGTAAATCACAGGAGTTATAGCCGTTTCTCTGCGTACAAACTCTGTTAAACAACCCAAAAAATAATACACAACATACATTTTCATCTCAGAATTTCATGTAATTTCAGTTGCTATAAAATTCAGAGCTAATTATTCGGGTAATTTAAATTCAGAATCTGATTAGACCCATTCGCTCCCATGTAATTTGCAATTCAATATCCAATTTGAAAATGTATTTTGCTATTGGCAGTTTAATATGCAACATGATTCAGTTTGAAGTTCGGCGTCTTCTTCTTTTAAACAAAATCAACGTCAGGTCAAGCCCCGGACGTTTGAGTTTGTTGCTCTGGTGCATCAGAGCCTGTTCATTTAAGCCGTAATGACTCAATAAATTCATGGATACTTTTACTGTACATTTTTTTCCACTATACTGCACTGACTCTACTTAAAGAAAAAATGTAACTAAATATTAAAGCTGCAAGCCCCTCCCTCTATTTTCTCTTTTGCTGCGTTCAGTCCGCGGCGTCAGAATCACGTTGGACCTGGCCTCTCGTTGGAGCCTTTCCATTTTAGACAGACGTGAACGTGGACGCACGGCAGAGATGGACACTCGACTCGTGTCCAGGGCGTCTGTTGCTTCTGCGAGTGCCTTTGGGTTTTTTCTTTTATGTTTTGTGTTTGTGAGCGATGCAGACCAGGGGGTTTATTACATAAACTCCATCATCGGAGGAGATCGGCGAGGCGGCGGCGTCCATGACGAGCCCAGACTCGCAGTGCGCTCAGTATAATTAAATTGCTGTTTGAAGCTGATGTCTTTCTCTTTTTTCCGGATAATGACGTCGCTACGTCACTGGAGCCGAGTCTCCAAAAAGTTTAACTTTTTCAAATCTGGCGTCTGACACTTTGGACGCGTGAACAAAATCAATCAATCAAACTTTATTTCTATAGCACCTTCCAACAACCAAAGCTGCTCAAAGTCCTGTGCGACATTAAAAACATGATTAAAACAATAGATATCATACAAATCAACACATTACACCATCAAAATAAATAAAGTGTCACAGGGCTAAGTGTCCAACAAGTGAACGCTCAAGACGCACCACGTCAAGGGCAGATTCGCCTCTGACACTTGAAAACGTGCCGCAGATTCGCAGAGCGGCCGAGACGCACGTCCACCATGGACTTTGAATCTAAACGCCCCTGATGCCCCGGTGTGAACGCACCATATCACGACCTCACCAACACGACTGACTCCCCTGCGTCGCACGTGTATCGAGACGCCTCTGAATCGGCAACTGCCCGCTCCACATCTGCCCCTTCCCCTGTTTCTTGTCACTTTATATTTGTGGCGTCCCTGGTTTTGAACCTCTTCCATAAAACAACTGATGTGACTTTTTTCACTGTAAACTGACTTTTTTGTATGTGATGGTGAACACAGTGAATCCCACAGGTTTCATGACAGTGGGTTCACTTTGGCCCTTTTATTCGTATTATAGGGGGCGCTATAGAGTGTTCACTACTCAGCTCTGTTCAGGCTTCACTTCACGGTTGGTTAAATGTTAAATGCTGATTGGCTGATGCGTGTGGCCGTGAGCAGTTGTCGAACTAACAGGAAATACAGACGTTTTTTTGAGGGCGCACTACACAAAAAACGTAAAAAATGTTTAACTGTTAATCAAAAACACAGGATTGGATCAGTTTCGTATAAACTTATGTCAAAGTAGTGGCAGAGATGTTGGTCCAATAATGTTTTATTTTTATTTTCTTGTGTCCTTTCACTTTCAGATTAGATTGGTCTCATATATCATAGAGGTCAAAGGTGGCGCTGTGGAGCCATTTTGTTTGGACCATGTAAAATATTATTATATCTGAGATTTAATTTTAATGTTTTGTGTCTTTGAGTCACAGCGACGTTCAGTTTGAGCGTCTGTTATGAGTCGCTGCTGCTGTTTTTTTGTTGTTTTTTTTACTTTGAACTGAACATGAAATTAACCGCGTTGGATATAATCTTTACAAATAAAAATAAGAAAAAAAGATGAGCCTAGAACTGTAAAACTTAGGGCCTGGGTCGAGGGATTTTTCTGCAAAATTTCAACCATTTCTGTCAGTCTTTTTTTTTTTTCCTCCTGAGTCCTGTAGGTGGCGCTATAGATCTGAGCATTAAGTGTAAATTATGAACTTGATCAGCGTGAGCCCGTGTGTAAGAGACGCATATTTCAACCCGATCGGATTAAGATTTATTTAATTAATTTATCGAGTTTGAAAAATTCTCCATGTTCATAATAGATTTTTTTTTTCTTCATCTCGTTCATAGAATTTAAGTTTCGTACAAATCGGAAAATGTCGGCGTTTCATCTGTTGGGCAGGAGGATTTATATTATTATTAGGCTGATTATTTCAATACCACTTTTCGAATTTTGCAAGTTTATACCAAAATTTCTCCCATTTCTCCACTTCTAGGGGGCGCTGTTGAGCCACTGGGCGTTAGACTTTCTCGCGTTTCCCATTTTATAACTTTTTTTTCGGGCTGATGTTTTTTTTTTTACCCCGATGTGAGACTTTTTGACGAATACTTTGAGTTTGAGGACTAAATATTTAATTGATAACTATAGTTTTATATATTCAAAGTGATTTATTTGATCAAATTTATTAAGATTTTAGCTTAAGTTAAAGTTAAAACTGAATTGGTTAGTATCTTATTTGAGTTTAATTAATAAAACGCTATGAAATATAGAAGTGAGAGGTCTGTGCTTTTAAGGATCTTTGCAGTTCGTTATAGCATGTGCAGAGTGAGACCTCCTACTTTCAATAGTTGATCTTTGACAGTCTAGTTTTTTTTTTTTCTTTTTAACGTCTCGAATCCGCAGCTTCGAATGATTTAAGTAACTAAACACAGCGTGGAGGATCTGCAGGGTTGATGCTGATCTTTAAGTGTAAAAAATACTCCCAAAAAAAGCCAAAATTAAGAGAACTTGGCTCCATTTTGTCTGTGCAGTAAAATTCTACCTATGTGCACTGACGTGAGGGAAAACTGAGTGATTTAACGCTTTTTTCCCCCTTTTTTGTTGTGGATTAAAACAATAATTTAAGTGCGTTGTTTATAGTTTAATCTGTGGACACATGAGAAGGACGAGAAGGGACGTGATGAGGTCATGACCCTGCGCTTTTTGAGTTTTGTTCCTTTTTTTCAAATGTCAGCTTGTTTTTCGATTTGTGTCAATCTGCATTTTTAGATATTGAGTTTGAAATCGAAGTTTAGCAGTGGACGAAGTGGAAAAACGAAAAAATTTAGGAAAAATGTGTCTAATATTTTAAGATTTAGCGACTTTGCACTTTAATTAAATTCAAAAACAAAAAATATCTGCTGTTCCATTCAGTGCATTTTGTTTACAACACTTTCCTGCCTTTTATTTGATGATGTTTTGCTAATATTGTCTTTCAACGACGAAGGTGCTCCCAAAAAAACAGCCGCGACCTCATCCGCCGCCACCACGTCTCCTCCTGCTGCAGTGAAGAAGGAGCAAGGAACACCGGAGACGAGCAACGGGAAGGCCAGAGATCCGAACCCCGCCGACATCTGCGTCGTCGTCGGAGGAAACGAGGGGGGACTGGGCCGTGGTAGACCCGGTCGACCCCCCGCAGACAGTATGTTCCACTTTGGTACTCAAAAAATCAGCACAAAAACGACATTTAAACGGTTGTTTCACTGACCAAAGTCTTAGCTCTGAGGTCGCTTTTTACTTTACTTTACTTCTTCCACGCTAATTTCGTTTTGGCAAGATGGCGGCGCGAGCAAATGCAGTCTGGCTCTTGGCTCTCTGATTTTTAATTTGGCCAAACGATTTGCTTAGATAGCGGGGCGGGGGGGAAATCTAATTTGCAAACGCCGCGTGCATAAGAAAAATTCGTTTACGCCGTCGCCGTAAACAAAAGTAAAAAGCCGACGTTTCTCTTCTCAAGGTGTTGCCAAAAAACCTTCGCCGATTTCAGCCACCGCCTCTCCGTCTCCCACCGCCGTGAAGAGGGAGCCGCCGGAGACGAGCAACGGGAAAGTGGCGGAGCTCAACCCCGCTGAGATCTGCGTTTTGATTGGAGGAAGCGAAGGGGGCGCAGGTGGAATAGGACCACGCCGAGCTCAGGCTGAGGGTATGTTCGCCCTTGGTACTCCTCCTCCAACGAAGAGCACTGACTCATGCATAGGTGTGTGAATATATAGTCTACATGCATTTCCTGATTGCAATCATGGCTAAGAGTCCTGTCTTAGTCTGGAGTGTCTTGATGATTACCTTGCAATGCTTTCTTGGCAGCACAAATGGCCCATGGGCTCGCAAAAAAAATGTAGAAAATACATTCAGGAAAGTTCTGCTTACGGTGAACTATGACCATCTGGTGCCCTTCAGTAATTATAATTAAACGACTGTAGACTACATTATCACACCGGGGGAAAAAACGGGATGAAATTTACACTTGATAACAAAACATCGTGTCGTAATCTTTAGTCATATTTCCAACTGTAAATATAAGACGATTTGGTGAATATTTACACTGTCTGGACAAAAAAAAAAGAGTCACCGCCTGGATTTAACGAAGCAAACTGTTGGATAAAAACTGCATGAGCGATTATCTTTCAGCAACAAGTTTTTAAAAGCCCAAACGGTGCAGTTCTCATTTCTTAAGATTCGCGGTTGTGGACTTTCCTTTTACCGTAACTCCGCAACCGATTGTGCTTCGTGTAAATTCAAACGGCGTCTCAAAACGGAGGCATGAGGCTCTTTAAATGTTACTTATTTCACCAAATATTACAAACGTATAAGCTGCAGAACTTCAGATATTCTTTAGTAGACGTTCCAAACAATATGACCTGGAAAATCAATGTTTTAGCTGCAAAAACGCCTGACTTTTTTGTATAAGAAGGGCTGTACAAACCTAACCCTAAATACAATCTGCATAATCTCTTGTATAAATGTTGATTATTGTTCATATCTGTAATTTAAAGTGTTTCTGAGCTGGCCACATAGTTTTTTCATAGTTTGCTTGCATAAAAGTGACTCAAAAGTACATTCGTTTTTATATTTTTCTTCTACTTAAACTGGTGTTACACGTTTATTTCATGCATCAGTGGAAAAATAAGGATGGATTTGTAAAATGGAGGTCGTTGTGTGAAAATAGGCAAAAGTACATGTTGATACCTCCTTAAACGGGATTTTTATGGCTAAAAAAAGAAAAAAAAAGTCATAAATGGTCTAAAATGTGCTCAATCTTGTCGTTAGTTTGTTTGAAAAGGGTCAAATTATTAGCGTCAAGCAGAGAAAACATCCAAGGAGATCGAAGAAACGACTAAAATTGGGTTAAGAACTGTCCAACGCTTTATTAAAAACTGGAAGGACAGCGGGGACCCGTCCACTTTGAGGAAGAAACGTGGCCGAATGATCGTGTTTGGCGAAATTAAATGGAATAAAAACAACAGTAGAACTCAGGGCTGTGTTTAAAAGTGAAAAGTAAGAGCGTTTTTTTCACCTCCTGAGACCTGACGTCCTCATGTGAACAACATTTTGGATTGTCTGGGCCACAATGCAGAGTTTTAGAAGAAGAAGAACAGAAACAATGCAACAAATGTTCGGTTTAGAATGTTTTTAAGAGTTTAGAATGTCCAGAATATATATATTTTTTAAACAAAATCATTAAAAAGTTGAACAAACGTCGACATTTTTCTAATAATGTTAAAATACAATTCTTTTATCAGGCCCAATCGGCCCAAATAACAAAGAGAAATTAATAAATCCACGAAAGAACATGAGGTTAAAGACGAGCCAATGAAATATTAGAGCGTGTGACCTTTTTTTTTAAATTTTGGTGGTGATTTTTTTCTTTGTCCAGGCCGTGTACAGTTTAATGTTGCAACTGTGTGAGAAAAACCCGTTTTTTTGACTTATTGTGTTTGAAAAAAATCCATATTCGCCGTCACTTTTGTTTCCTTCTACGCAAAACAAAACAAAAATAGACGGAAATATTAGAAATACTGGATTTGTGAAGGGACGCTCCTCGTGTGTGCAGGAGACTCGGCTGTAGTGTTGACTTTTTCTCTGTATTTGGACGAATCAACAATCAATCAATCAACAAAACGACACAAATGTTCAGATCGTCTTTGATTTTTACACACCGGATCTTTTCTACATAAACATAACTTTGTCTAACACTTCATTAACCCTCTGATGCATGAATTACAAAAGCCTCGGTCAAGATTTTTTTTTCTGAAGTGTTTTTATTCTTCTCAGGACGTGAAACAACACTGTGAACTGCCTGTAAAAATGAATTAACTTGTGTTTTATTGTAAATATACAGACACATGTTTCTTTTTATGCTTTGAAAAACATTGCACCTAAATATTGTTGAAATTTCTCCAAAAATTGTTGAAATGTTTAAGCCTTAATAAGAAAACCAGAGGACATTTACTTGCAGTTACACCAACTGACCACTGAATTGACCTCAATGGAGTGTGGCAGCAGAGAGCACTCTAGAGGCTGATGTGCAGTTTCACCATTTAAACCAGTGCATTAAAGAGAAAGTTATGTTTTAGTAGCTGTCCACTGCAGTGAACTCTATGCACCAGAGGGTTAAAGGAAAGACGCTGTTTTGCAAAATAAATGTGGATATGTTTCAGGTTCCTACGTTTGCGGCGTTTGTGGGAAAAAGTACAAATATTACAACTGTTTTCAGACCCACGTCCGGGCGCACAGAGGTAAGACGCTGGATTTCATGTCATTATCGCTCGACTCATCCGTGTTCACTTATAATTTTCTCGTGACAGAATCCGAGGGCATGGTTGGGGAGACTCTGCCACAAACTCCAACCAGTAAGTGCCGTTTTATCAACTTTAAGTTTAACGACGTTGTTGATTGACGTCTGGAGCTGGTGATACTTCTCAGAGCAAATACAGAGTCGTTGACGTGTGCGCTACGACTTTCATAAACGCTAAAATAAACCTCCAAATCCTGGTGTTAATTATAATCTGTCTATACGTCCTTACAGCTGAGTAGACATGGGACTATAAACAATAATATCGTTTATCGTGATTAAAAAGGGTCGTCAATAATCGTTTGTGGGACGTTTTATATAATCGTGATAATCGGTAACAAAGATAAACGCTGTTATTTCACCTGAATGTGCAGAAAAAGTGGTTTATTCACAGGGGAGTCTCCAGGGGGGGACAGAGGGGCCCAGAATTGGAGCCTCTTCCTTTTAATTAATGATTCATGTCCATAACTTTAATCATTATCGTGATATAATCGTTTATCGCAGTTATTTTGGCCACGATAATCGGCATTGTGTCGCCAGAACGTGCAGAAAAAACTACAATATTTCAACAGTTGTTTAAAAAAGGAGCCTAATCCTAATGTTGAAATTGTAATTATTCAGATCCAGAACATTTTGAAACCGTCAGCAACGATAATTATTGTGATATAATCGTTTATCGTGATTATTTTGGCCGTGATAATCGCATCAAGTCACGTAGAATTTCAGCGTCGTCCCATCATGTCCACAGCTGAGCGACCCGTTTAAAGTCTTTGTTTTAGACTAGAATAGGGACGAGGCGATAAACAATAATATCGTTTATCGTGATACAAAAGGTTTGGCAATAATCGCTCGTGGCTTTTTTTATGTACCGTATTTTCCAGACTTTAAATCCCACGTTTATTTCCTTTCATATTTTGTCCGTGGGTGCGATTTATACTCAGATTATATACTCAAATGTGACTTTTACGTGGAATATAAGTCGTGTTTGAGTAAATAATTTCACACGACAAACTGATAACTGCATTTTTTTGACTTGTACTCCGGAAAATACGGTTATCGCGATAATCGGCAACAAAGATAATCACCGTTTTGTCACCAGAACGTGCAGAAAAACTACAATACTACACAAAAAAGGAGCCTAGTCATAATGTTGAAATTGTAATTATTCATACCCACAACATTTTGAATAATTATCGTGATATAATCGTTAATCGTAGTTATTTTAGTCTTGAGTATCGTGACAGTAAGTTTCAGTATCGTCCCACGTTTCAACTAGACTCTGCCTCATGACAAAAGAACAAAACGAACAAAACGGGAACTAAATTAGCCATAACAAAAAGAAAAACGCACATCACGTTTCTGTTTTTACGCTACGTCGAGTCTATGTGACGTTATTACTCAGATTTTCAGATCGTTTTTCAACATTATTTCATACTTTTTGTTTAAACTTAAGGAATTTCAGCATCTAATAAATGACAGATTTGCTCTTAAATAATTTTTATATTGGTTTGGGCTGTAGGAAACAAACTGCATTGGACTTTGGAGCATTTTATTGTATTTTCCTGCAAATATTAATGATGAACGGATCACATTTCATTACAATCACACATTTAATTGTAGTGAAATGTGTGTTTTAATGTGTGTTCACCTGCACAGGGACGGCACATGGAGCTAAACCTGGTACAAATCAGATTTTCTTTTGTAAGATTAATGCATTTGTCAAATAAATAATAAATAAAGACAGACGCCAACCACAGTCGCACATCGGAAACACGAGAGAACCGTCTTTCCCCAAAAACACGACACTTTGCCCTGGTCTGAGCAGGATTCACCTTTGATTTACACTGATACTAAAGACAGAATGTGAGTGTTTTAATGTTTAAGTTCTATATCACACTTTATCACAGGCTTTATAATTATAATCCACACACAGACACGGGGAACAGTCTAATTAAACACACAGCCAGTGTTGTTGTTGTTGTTGTTGTTGACATAAATTAGATGATGCCTTTTATTTCTTGGCTGATCAATTTAGAGACAACCCCGTCCTCTGCGTTCTCACCTAAGCCTGGATTAAACGGGGTTTGAGCTTTTATCTTTCTGACGAACTCAAGGATATTGTTTTAAAATATAAAATAGGGAGGCGTTTCCATTGATGTTAAACACTTTAAAAATTAATTACAATATATTTTCTGTATCTCTCTCCGTGATCAGATCACGTGTGCACACTGCACTCTGCTCACTCTAGTGCTGTGACAATCACCACTGATTCACTTTAAGTAGGATTCATAAAGAGTCTGAGGGAGTTTCATCGTCATCTGCAGGTCTGATCCAGAGTCTTTAGAAATGAAAATGTTTATTTCATTTTTGATAAACCTGCACCATTATAATTATTGTTTTCTACGTGACAAAAAATGTTTTTGTTTTTGGGCAGTGACACTGATGATGCACACATTTCCAAAAACAAAATTACTTTGAAAGTGACTTTTTTGCATTTTTGTAAAATGTTATATTCCGTACTTAAATGGTTTTACAAACATTCGATTTAGTTTTGTTACTGTGGAGTGACTCATGGGGAATGGATCATAACTGCTCCTAGTGTTTGTGACTCAGTATCACACTGTTTATTACTGTATCACACTGTATCACACTCTGTATCACACACTGTATCACCCTGTATCACACTGTATCACACTATATCACACTGTTTATCACTATATCACCCTGTATCACACACTGTATCACACTCTGTATCACACACTGTATCACCCTGTATCACACTGTATCACACTATATCACACTGTTTATCACTATATCACCCTGTATCACACACTGTATCACACTGTTTATCACTGTATCACACCCTGTATCACCCTGTACCACACAGTTTACTCACACGTTGCTTCAGAGAGTACCTCTTGACAGACCTGGAGCTCCTGAGGTCCTCGTCCACTGACACCTGCTGCTCTGTATTAACATTTGTGACGAGCTGATGGTAAAAGTTAAAATAAACAGAATAAAAGTGACTGATACAGACCATTCAGCTGTTCAGGACCAGTTTGATCCTGTTTGTGTCTTTTGTTTAAATTGTAGTTTCCATGTTCCTTTTATCATCAGTCAGGCCTAATAGTCTAAATAATAGTTTGTTTTATGTGTTTTACAGGCAGCTTCCGTTACTCATGTGACATTTGTGGCAAGAAGTACAAATACTACAGCTGTTTCCAGGAGCACCGTGACCTCCATGCAGTGGATGGTATTGTGTTTTTTGCTCTGACCCAATAAAAAGTTTGCATTTGAGTTTCTTGTTGCACCTGTTCAATGTTTCCTAATGTTTTTAAATAGATCCTTATGAACAAGTCATGCTGCCTGTGGACGGACTCAAAGAGGAGCCCGTCGAACCATATCAGAAAATTGGACCAAGTGAGTATTTTTTATTTTTTTGTATTTAAAAAAAAAATCTCTGTTTACTGGCTTGAAAACCTTTACAAAATCCTAAAGAATGTATTTTTATGTATTTTTTTGTTTGTTTTTTGTATTCTTTCAAAAAATCTGTTTTTTGCAGGAAAACCTTTGCAAAATCCTAAAGAATATATATTTTTTTGTATTCTTCCAGAAAATCCCTGCTGTTTATTGCCATGAAAACCTTTACAAAATTCTACAGAATGTATTTCAAAATCCTAAAGAATTTGTTTTTTTCTTTTTTTTGTTTTGTTTTGTATTCTTCCAAAAAATAAAATAAAATAAAATAATTAATAATAATAATAATAATAATAATAATAATATTTTTTTTCCAGGAAAACATTTACAAAATCCTAAAGAATCTTATTTATGTATTTATTTATTTTTTTGATTCTTCAAAAAAAAACAACCTGATGTTTATTTCCACACAAAATCCTAACTAATGCATTTTAATTTTTATTATTATTATTTTTTGTATTTTTTATTTCATTTTTTATTTTTTGTATTTTTTATTTAATTTAATTTTTTTTTTTTTTGTATTCTTCCAAAAAAATCCTTGATGTTTATTTTCGAAAACCTTCACAAAACTCTAAAGAACATATTTTTCTTCGAGTCCATGTAATTTATATTTAAACATACCAATCCAATCACTGAATTGTCCTTCAAACCAACCCGTTTCTTTCCGTTTCTTTCCATTTCTTTCCATTTCTTTCCGTTTCTCCAGACGCACTCAGCCATTTTGCAGGTTGCTTGGGAAAAAATTTACCCACATTGGCGTTTGCTGATAAGAATTTTAAATGGAATTCGCTTCCCGTTTGTCCTAATGATTATTAATTTTCAAAATGCCCAGTGCAGTGGGAATGAGTCCACGCTTAAAAAAGATGATTAAACGTGCAGTTTTTTTCTTTGTTTTGACTGAAGTAAAACTAAAATAATTCAAATTCTACTCTGGAAACGTTCAGAATATCAGGGCAAACCCATTCCCTGTGTTTGTTTGTGCATTTGACAAACCGTACGACTGATTTTCTTACCATTTCCACTCTGTTTTTGTACGTTTTACCCTTCAGAATCAGGAAGCTACGTCTGTGAATTTTGTGGGAAGCAGTACAAGTATTTCAACCCGTACCAAGAACATGTTGCTCTTCACACTCCATTGGGTGAGCCATTACCGCTTAAGGCCACAGTTGTGTTCAAATATTCAAGCGCTGCACAACATTTCTAAAGACAATTTCCTCATTTAACGTATTTGTGCAAAGCTACGTTGCGTCTGACACGTTTAACTCTCAAGAAGTCTCCGCGCGATGGACCGTCTCTGATATTTTATGTTTTTATTTTGTCATTTTCAAGGCTCCTTTGATTTGAAGCCATTAAAGGCCCAGGAAAGCAGCGCACTGGACATCAGTAAATTTGCCCAAAGCCAAGCGAGTAAGCTGAAAAGTAAGTATCGTCGCAGTCATAAACTAATATTTGCTTTGTTTTTTTTTGCTGAAATGGATTGGGTAAGTTTCCCCCTCCTTTTGCGCACACTTCCCCCTTCTGTTCCCTAAAAATAAATACATAAATAAACCTCACTGCACACAAAAATTGGGTCAAAAAGACGGATTGTTGTCTAGCAATTACATTTACGTTATTCAAATTCTAGAGAACATTTTTCTTTTACGTTTTTTCCTTTTATTTTATTATTTTTGGGACAAATGTTCTATGCAAAGAGTATAATAGTATAATTTTAATCCTTTGTGTTTTGTTACCAGACAGTCCATTCAGGCGGAAACTGGAGAGCACATTTCAGTCTAGCCTGGTTGATACTAACAGCTTGCAGAATTCAAGTGGTGAGCACTGAGTCACCTCTTTTCATGTCGGATTGTAAAAATATTATTTATATCAAATCAGAGAACAGTGTCCACAGAGTCTTGTATTTATGTGCACAGTTACACACTGACCTGTGTGAATGGAGCTGTACTTTTACACATGTTGGACTTTCTGCTATTTCACATTAACTGGCTGATAATTTATTATTTATCCACAAACTACACATTTTAGTTTTTATTTTCTCACATGTTAAAGGTTTAAATAACAGTTTAGGCTTTCAATATTTTTAAAGAAATGTTGTTTTTTTTACAAGTAGAATTGTAACTAAAGAAGTGAATTCTGTGTGAAGGTTTGATTCAGTTTGAGTGGCCACATTGACGAGCTGTATACAAATTGTTCTTTGATACCATTAGAAAAGCATCATAGAGCATCATATTGATGTGTGCTTCTTCTGTAGGAGCGCCGAGCCCTCTGGTGGCCAGCTCGTTTTCTGCAGCACAGAGTAAGTAGCCACACCTTTTTGTTCCACACAAAAAGAGGCATGATGCCCTCTATCTGTTCAAGTCATTTCACTTCATATTTCCTCTTTTCTCATGATTTGACCTGTTGTACAGTCATGTCAGATGCATAACTGGATAAGTCTAATGGACACACTGCGTGCTGCAAAAACCTTTAGTCCAACATGCTCTTAATACATATGACACAAAAACACGTTTCTGATCTGATCTTCTGTCTAAATACTGATACTATCATTGAAAAGCTGCTGTACTGGGTGCGTGTCTTGGACAGAGAGTCAATGCATCTCTGGTCCTTTTGAATTTGTTGTAGAACCCTTCACGTGTGGTGCATGTGGCATCCAGTTCCAGTTCTACAGCAACCTGCTGGAGCACATGCAGTCCCACGAGGGTGAGTCCACAAAGTGTGAACTCCTGCAGTGACTGCAGTGCATGCTACAGTGTAGATGCTTGTGCATAATGTGAGTGGATCCCTGTGCAGACCTGCCATACGCCGACATGTAGTGAATGCTTCACAACAGCACGCTTTTAGAAACAGATTGGTGCAAATCTGGCCCTGACCACAGCCTAGTGATGGTAAATGATTTGACACATTTGTGTATGGCATATCCATTTAATTCAACGAAAAACACCATTTACTTTTAATTTAATTAAATGTGAACCAGTGTTGTGTTAATTCAGCACCTCCTTAATCTCCTCAGCGCACAGTGAGAACCACACCAAAGGGGACTCTCCAAAAACCTCCTCAGCTTCGGGTCCTCAGGAGCAGCTTTGGAGAGGCTCTCAGGCTCAGTTTCTTTCCTCAGTTAAACTTCAAATTCAGCCTCAAAGTCTCACACAGAGAAACCACACTTTCACTCGTAAGTACCACACTTTCACTCGTAAGTACCACACTTTCACTCGTAAGTACCACACTTTCACTCGTAAGTACCACACTTTCACTCGTAAGTACTGAAAGTACCACACTTTCACTTTCACAGGACTCATAGCTGCATCACTGTGCATTAACATTTTGGTGACTCTTTCTGTTGTTAGGACATGTATTGACTTTAGTTGTCACATTTAGGCTGTTCTTCTTATTCTTATTAATCTGTTTGACTCTGAGATTGCTTTATAGTTCAGTATTTAAATGTATATAGTTTCTGTTTGAAGTACACAGTTTGTATTTTCCTTTTGTCCACAGAGAATAACGGACTTCCTGAGAAGGAAAGGCAGCAGGTGGCCGAGCGTCTTCTTCGTGTGATGTGTTCAGACCTGAACATGTTGAGTGTGATCAATAGTAAGGACTTCCTTAAACTGGCTCAGACCCTGGTGGACACAGGGGCTCGGCACGGGGCCTACTCCACCCGCGATGCACTTGGCAACATGAGTGCCTTGGCCCTCCGCCAGCTGCCCCGCATGTACAATCAGGTCAAAGTCAAGGTGACCTGCGCCCTGGGCTCTAATGCTTCTCTGGGTATCGCCGTCACGTGTCACTCCCACATGTCGGGGCCAGACGCCTGTTACGTTCTCACGGCCTACCAGGTGGAAGGCCCCAGACTCAAGCGCTATGTCCTCGGGGTGAGAGAGGTGGAGCTGAGAGAAGGTCCTGAGCAGGTGCACCACTGGGTCCAGAATGTTCTGTCTGAGTTTGTGATGTCCGAGATCCGCACGGTCTACGTGTCCGAGCCCAGGGTGTGGGCCGCGGGGATCGGCGGCTCTCCTCTGGGCGGCAGCCGTGGGAGAATATGCCTCAGATGCGCCGGCTGCTCCCTGGGAGCGGTGGTGCAGGCGGTGCTGGGGAAGCGCAGTCTTCAGGCTCGAGGTCTGCACGACCTGGCGGAGCTGTTGTCCACGTGCAGAGACATTGCCTCCTCCACCACCCTGGCTCTACGTGAAGAGCACAGCAACACAAGCACAAGTGAGGAGGGCGGGCAGGGCAGTCCTGCACAGTGCCCCACTCCTCCCTGCTGGGATAGAATGGCTGAGGCACTTTTGCAAGTGCATGCACATTTTGAACAGATTTGCGAAGCCTACGGACGTAGCAAAGCTACAGCTCCACTTCTTCAAGGCCTGAATAAGCATCTACTGTCTACACTGGCCTGTCTCCTGGCTCCGTTGCGTCTCGCTGCTCTGGAGCTCAGCAGCCAAAGGAGGCCCACTCTGCAGCAGGTCCTGCCCGTCTACCTGCGCCTGGAGAAGTTCTTCACATCCAAAGCCGGAGAAGCGGGAACTGGCACCGCCAGCAAACTCTGCCACTACTTCCTGGAAGCGCTAAAAGAGAATTTTAAGGTAGATTTTATATCCATCGTTTTGTTTAATAAAGTCTTTGTGTATTTTCTAGACATTAGACCGCACAAACATCTTTGTAACAGACTCTGTTGTGTGTAGGTTGAACGCGCTCACCAGGTGGCCATGGTCCTGGACCCTCAGTTGAAGCTCCGCTCAGTACCAGCCTACCAACACGAGGACATCATTTCCCGGGCATGTGAAATGGCAGCTGAAAGCAGGGATGGAGGTTTGTCGGGTGGAGTTGGGACCGCTGGAGATGACCGTGACTGTGACGGCCCCCCGATGCCTAAAATCAGTCGTGTGGAAGGCGCCGGGAGCAACGGCGGCCCTTCGCGGGACTCCTGTACACTCTCAAGTAACGACGACGCACAGGGTCAAGTTCGACAGGAGATCTTCCAGTACCTGGCCGAGCCGCTCCTCCAGGGCACCCCAGATCTGTTCCAGTACTGGAGTACCGCAGTAACTGAGAAGTTCCCAAAGCTGGCCCGCCTGGCGCTGTGGCTCCTGGCCGTGCCTGCCGTGGCCATACGCAGTGAGTGTGTGACTGTGTGTGAGCAGAGCATGGCCATGAAGAGGAGGCAGCAGGTGACAGCTGAGGAAATGAACAAACTCATATTTCTACGCTCCAACCTCAGTTAAAAAGACTATGAACCAAACCTCAACCTCACAACTAATGACTCAAGGCTATTATTTATATAGTTTTAGACCAACGGCAACATAAATGTTTATCAACACAAAGTAATCCTCAAGACTATACAGGAACACTCTTGTTGTAAGTTACAAACACCCAGAAGACAATAATATACTCATCTATAAAACAGTGAAGTGTGTAAGTAAAGTGTAGTAAAAAGAAGAATGTGGTGGAAAGGTTCAACTCAAAATGTCCCCGTGAAGTTTGACTCGGTTCAGTCGTACCCGCGGCAGTGACAGGATTTCCTCCAACCTCAGAATAAACTGCTCAAGGCTGTATGCTGTTATCCTCAACTAGCAACTTTGTCAGGTAGTCAGCTTTCACTGCTTCAGTTTTCTACAGACCTCTTCTAAACAATCCTACCAGGTTATAAAGTGCACACACCGGGAGTAAATACTGTTTACAGCAAGCTCAACGTGGACCTCCTATTTGAGGTTAACATCACAGTGAATATGATTTTACTGCCACTACACCTTCGACAGCAACATTTAGTCCAATGTACCACTGACAGTACGTCACACGAGACCGAGGGGCATCAGGAACATGCAGTTTTCTCACTGACCTCACGGGGGAGCTGTACCACTCTATTCTAACGCTCTTTTCATTTATTTGAAAGTTGCATCGAAGGACATGCAATATTTTCCTCTTATTGAAAAGTGTCCTCCCACTCGCGGTCCAACGATAACCTCATGACCTCACTGTAACGAGACTTTCATTTACAGATACTTAAGATTTTGCACTTTTCACTAAACTTATGTGGTACATTTTTATTTCAAAAAGACAATAATAACCGGAACCTCGTGAGTGTTGATGGTAGCTTCCAATGCTGCTAATTTAGTAAAGCTACATCAGTCACCTTTGCAGACAGACACCAGGTCATGACCACGTTTCAATACTTTTCCTCACCGTAGATTCATCACGTTGTATGATAAACACACCGTCTTCCTCATCATTTCTATAGTATTCTGAAATATATATTTTAAGGCAATATATTGTCGAATACATAGTTACAACCTCATCTAAAACATGACTGTTGTCATTACAAAGAAAAGTACCATTTTCTACTTGTGAAATCAGTATTTTCTCAGGAACCAGTAAAAGTCTTGCAGGAACCTCTTTCTCCTCTTTACCGAAAATGTACCGAACTGTGACCTCAGTGCCCGGGTACCGACTGAACCGGGGCGTTGGGCAAACCTTCCACCGCAAATACAGTTAGTGCCACACGCAACAAAAGGAAATGTCACTGTTCAGGACTAGTAAGCTATGGTCAACACGTGCATAATGAACCTATTTATTTTTATATTGTATCAATCAATCAAATACCTCCTAATGTGGATGGGTTTGTTGCCTCTGGTACTATCATTCAAGTACTGCTTTGTCATTTCTGTGTCTGGGCCTTAAGTCTCTGCTTTTGTGATAAACCCAACTTCATGCCTTTTTATTGCAGTTTATGGCCTTCATCTCATCCGAGCATTTTTCATTTGCTTTTTAAAAGTTCTGATGTAGAGATTTTAGAGAATCTGCAGTGGTCGAATGGGCTTTAAATACAGAATTTTGGCTTTGCTGTTCAATTCAGGCTTCGAAAAGCTTCTAAATTAGCTAATTACTGAACTACAAATAGCCATCCAAAGCACATATATTCACTTTATAAAAGTCTGCACTATAAGATGTAGTTTTGATCTAATTTAAATTGAATGATTTTAAGTCGCCCATCTATGGTATAGTATAAAAGTAGCACAATGTAAACAACATACTGTCTATGTTGTACTTCAGATAATTGATATTTAATTTATATAGATCTGTATAGATCTGTGGAGATCTATACAGATGGATCTATCTGTATTATTTACAAAATATTGCAAACTCGTGGTTTTACTGTATGTTCTAGTTTATTGATTTTAGTCACATATTAACAGGATACCGAGTAAATTATATTTTTAAAAATGCAGTTTTCTGCGTCAAAATGAAACCATCAGACGTTCAAAGTAAAAGATTCAAATGGTTACTGTTTTATAAAGTGTCCTTGCTGAATCCTGACACTATTTCTCCAGGATTTGGAGTGGCTTGCTGCATGTTACTGACCTGTTGCCAAGACCCCAATTAGTTCTACTGAGAGGTGAGCTGCAGACTCTGTAACACAGCAGCTACTTTTTATTTTTATTTATGTTCTACTTCACAGCGTCCTGACTTTTTGGAAGTGGGATGGTAGAAACTATATATATCACTGCATTGTAATAGTTAGCATTCCTGGAAGTGTCATATCCACTGCTGTTTAACTCGACTCTGTGACATATTTACATTCACTCATTTTGCTAACAAGACATTGCTGTAAGATATATTTAGTACTAATCTTAAGGTTTACCTCAATATTCTGAAAGTAATGTTGTGATTTTGAGTGTCAGGAAAATAGCTGTTGTTACAAAACTGAATCACATAATCAAAATACTGTACAAGAACTTGCAGTGTTACCAGTGATCCTCACTCTGACGAAGGGAGTTTTCTTACTGTTTTTAAATAGGTATTTTAAATAGGATTTGCTCTGGGACAAAATGCCATTGTTGACACATGTCAACTTGAATTTATTTAGAAATAGCGTTTGTTTTGTCAGTTTCAATGATAAGTATATCTAAGATATGCATGCTTTTAATATGAGTATATAACATTGTAAGCCGGTATTTCTCATGAAGCAGTAGAGTAGATTGGCTAAGAGCAGAAGTCACCTGTAAACAGTTTGTCTGGTGTGAAGGGGAGGGCCACTGTCCACAGAGCAGTGTTTATTGGGTGACATCATCCATTTTCAGAAAATGTAAATATGTTGAAGAGAACTGCTGTTTTATGCCACAAGGGGGCGCCTTTATGTCAGAGATAAGATAGGGAGCACCAATAACATTTTACCTCTTTTTCTACAGTAGCATTTCAAAGGGTTTTGATATAATAGACTCAACTTAGATACTGTTATTAGACGCTGACTCAACTGTAAGTTTTATTTTTAATTTTAACTTATTCTGATTAAAGGTTCATTTGTATAGTACGTTTAAGAACTCAACCACAGATAACTGTTCTGTTTGTTCGATGCAGGTTTAGATACGAGTGTTGCTTTTATTCTCCTTTCAGGCATTTCTTCCTTTTCTACTCTTCTGCTAAAATGCAACAAAATGGTTTTAATTTTGTTCATTTTGACTTTTTTAATGGCACTTTAGCAGCAGGTTCCTGTGTAGATTTACTCTCAGTTCACTTGTTATTAAGCCTAATTTATACTTTTGTAGCAACACTATTTTTATAAAACGGCCAAAAAAGGATCGTCTTTTTTTCTGTCATTTACTGCGGCGCTGTTTGATGTTGAAGACATTACCCTCTGTACTTTGTGATGTGTGAATAAATCGTCACCAACTAGAACCATTTTTACTAAAGCCTTGTTTTTTATACAAAAGTGGAGCGATTATCTCATCTGTGGTTTGTTCTAATTGGATAAAACAGCTGCAGTTTGATGTTTTATTTAAAAACTAAAGTGGTCCAGATTTTACTCAAACATCTACATCGTGTTTTGTCACAGTTACACTTGCAATTATTTATTTTGAAGGTTTCCTGGTCCAGAGACTTTCTCGGATGACACAGCTGAAGTGTGAATGAGCAGAGAGAGGAGAGAGACATTCAGCAGACGACGAGGAGGAGGAGCTGAACCACTGACACGGTGGTAACATGGACACACGCGCGCTGCCTTAACCCTTGTGTGTCGTCCTGGGGTAATTTATGACCCCAAAAAATCACTCACTCACAGCAGAACTTGGACATTTCTTTATCAAATAGGTTGAAAATCGGGCCACTTGGAAAAATGTCGATTGTATAATGAGAACTGTCTGAAGAACAAGGTACGTTAAAGTTCAATTTGACCCCAGGTTGTTTCTCTTATAACTCAGATCAACTTAATTTCCACCTTTGTACATGACAACCACAGGACAGCGATGGAAATTAAGATTTGCAGGAGATTTTGAGGTCCAAAAATGCACAACTACACACACATCTTTACTAAAATACGGCCGACTAAAACATAAATAAATAAATACATTTGGTATCCGTACATTAGTCTGAAGTTAGACTGAAAATAAGCTCCAAATTATATATAAAAAATAAAAAAGTATGTTATTTTATGGAGTTATAAGAGAAACAAACTGGGGTCAAATTGAGCCCAGAGGAACTTCAACGTAACTTTACAGAGAGGAACACACGAGGGTCAAACCTGAAGCACGTGGGAGGTGTCGTGGTTGAACTTTCCAACATTAATCGCATTTATCGTGTTAAATTATCCCCCCAAAATCCTGCAAACTGAGATGATCCGTTATATCGGAGCTGCCGGATTCTGTTTGGTCCTCACACTTTTTAACGAAAGCGCATTAGTGTCGACATTGCACAAATAGTTTTGCAGCTCCGACTTCTGTTCTGTTCTACAATGAATGTTTGGAATCACCGGAGACATTTAGAAAAAAACGTGTGTTAAATAGACTGTTTCTGCTTATTTACAGTATGAATGAGGACTCCCACCAAGAAAGAAATGTAGCAAAGCTTTTCCACAGTGGCTGAAAAGAAGGTGGAGCGCCCGGGCCTCCAGCACATGTGGAGGTGGGATGGGATGGGGGGAAGAGAAGGGGCCTGGGAAGAGGGCAGAGCCTGAAGACTCACACATGGGGAGTGAATATACAGAGGCTAGTGAGAGGTGCGTGCAAGACTTCCCCTGGGGCGCTGAGGGAGGCGGGGAGGAGGAGGAGGGGATGGGGGCGCCGTTAGAGCGAGGGAGTGGAGGCAGAGGGTCCGGCGTGTGCGTCACCGCCGGACCGGGTCAAGCACAAACTCGCAGGTATTCTCCTAACGCCGACTGCTGCTTACCGAGGCGTAATCTGCACATGCAACAGCCCACGCACGTCACATGTTCTACGGTAACACGTGACCTCGAGTCCACGCCCGGATGCGCCGCTTTTGTAACTCGTTTTAAGCATCTGGCGTTGGGTTGGATGGGACGTAACGGGTGTCAGTGGAGTGAAACTTGTGCTGTATTTTGTTTTTGATTTTGATGTCCTTGCAAAATGGACTTGGTGTCTTTAAAGATGTCCACACTAGGGGGCAGTGTAGGGCTTGGTTTTGGCTTCCTGATGCCAGCTCTCCAAGATGTGACTTGCAAGCATCAAAAATGGGCTTTTTTTTGACACTTAAAGTAGATTTATGAGTTAATTATTCAGCAATACATCACTAACAGCTATGGAAAACTTTTATTAACTTTTATTTTATTATCCTGGTGGTTTCTGTGTCCTACATTAACAGTAACGTGCAGGTTTCTCCTTTCCCAAACGTGAACCCGCAGTTGTTTGCACCTTCACCTCTGCCCAAACTGTCCCGACTTGTCTGCTGAGCGCACTCCGGATTGGAAAAGGAAGGACAGGCAGGAGGAAGGAAGTGTTCTCGTCCGGTATGGAGGAGCTGATGGCGACGCGCCTGTGCCGCGCTCAGTGGGTGGGTGACTTTATCGGCACTGACGTGAATGTACAGAACTGCCAGGGCGCATCCGGCGGGCGGCTGTCAGGTGTCGTTCCGGCTAACACTCCAGCTAGCCCCTGACCTCACAGGCACCCGGTCTGCCCGTCTGTGTGCCACCTCTGCTGCTGCTGCACACACATACACACACACCTGCAGCACTCACTCATACACACACACCTGCAGCACACACACACTCACACACCTGCAGCACACACACACACAGCATACTTTTCTTCTGGACTTTACAGTAGGACACAGTCTGGACTTGGATGAGCTCAGAGTTTGTGACCAAACCCTGAGCCGCAGCGACGCAGATAAATGTGGCACGAGTTTGTCAAAGTTTATTTTAATCAGATGTTCTGTAAAAATATAAAACATAATATAATTATACACAGTACACACAGCCACACACAATAAAAGTATGAGTGTATGTGTATAAGAGTATGAGAATATATAAGCATATGAGTATATGAATGAGTGTAAGCATCAGTATAGGAGTTTAACTGAGTGAGTATATGAGTATGAGTGAGTATGAGTATAACTGAGTATAAGTATATGAGTATTTGGGTTAAAGTATGAGTATATGTGCATATGAGTATGAGAGTATGTAAGTATAAGAGTATGAGACAATATGAGCATATGAGTATGATTATAAGTGAGTATGAGTATTTGAGTGTGAGTGTAAGCATGAGTATAGGAGTATAACTGAGTGAGTATATGAGTATATGAGTATGAGTGAGTATATGAGTATGAGTATATGAGTATGAGTGAGTATATGAGTATGAGTATCAGTGTATGAGAATAAGTATGAGTATATTAATATGAGTATAAGTATAAGTACGCCGAAAAGGCTGGACACGGCACTTCTTAAAAGCTCACTATGCTGACCTTTGGAGATGTTATGGCTTTGCATGAAATGCCCCACAGTATGGCATTAAACTGCTCTATCACTATGGCAACACGCACACAGGTTTCACCAGGCGAAGTAGCGACAGACGAGATCTGTGGAGAGACGGGCCCATCACAGTCACAGACCAATAAATAAAATGTGGAACATGCTGTGAAATTACATCATTTTCAGATTAACACACATCGTACACACAGCTTCATTTTATATTAGAATAAAGTATAAATGATCCACGTATTCTCAACGCAGGATTTAAAACGACAACAATGTTCCCACAAACTGCATCTGGACAGTGCGGCCCATCGTCCTGCCCTGGCCCGTGTCTGCCCCTCACACGGGTCCAGACGCTCTGTGATGTGGGATTGGACGCTCTAATCCTGCTGCCAGAGCGGGACCTGAATATTTCATACCTACATCAAACTTATGAGTCCAGCCCTTGTGTGAAAATATGATGTTTGACTTTGCTCGTCTAAGCCAAGTGTGGTCACAGTGAAAAGAGGGTCAAGGTTAAGTTTGTTCTGATGGTATAAATAGCCTCCGGTGATGCCCTCATGATTATTTATTTATCGTTGTCATGATCTGGGGGGGGTGGCGCGGTAAGACGGCGTTATGCTAGCCCATCGACCGCTTTTCTCATGATCTGGGGGGCGCGGTAAGACGCCGTTATGCTAGCCAATACGCCGCTTTGCTTATGATTTGGGTGGCGCAGTAATAAGGTGTTTTGCTAGCCTGTCGACCGCTTTGCTCGTAATCTAGGGGGTGCAGTAAGACGCCGCTATGCTAGCCCATCGATCGCTTTGCTTGTGAGCTGAGAGGCGCTGTAGGACGGCGTTATGCTAGCCCATTGAACACTGCGCTCATGATCTAGGGGGCGCAGTACGATGCCGTTATGTTAGCCCATCCGTCGCTTTGCTCATGATCTGGGGGGGCACAGTAGGACGGCGTTATGCTAGCCCATTGTCCACTTCGCTCATGATCCAGGGGGCGCAGTACGATGGCGTTATGCTAGCCCATCCAACGCTTCGCTCATGATCTAGGGGGTGCTGTAAGACGGCGTTATGCTAGCCTGTTGACCGATTTGCACAAGATCCGGAGGGCGCAGTACGACGGCGTTATGCTAGCCCCTCCACCGCTTTACTCGCGATCCAGGGAGCGCAGTAAGACGGTGTTAAGCTAGCCCATCGACCGCTTTGCTCAAGTTTTAATGAAGGCTTCTGATTTATTTTCACGCACGTCATTGGCCTTTCCTTAAACTGCCATAATTCGCATCGCTGACGTCGGTGATTACAAGTTTTTAATTCTGCCAAGAGTTGTACTTTCAGCATAGCTCTGTCTTTTGTTAACTACTTTTTCTGACGTCATTCATGCATCACAACTGATTCGCACCCAACACGGCTCACACATCTTATGCCAGTAGCACTGTCATATTTGGCTTCTGGATGATTAGGAACTATATACAATACAATTAGCTTTTCTGTCTTGGCTCATAATCCCACATTTTTATGTTTTTTTCGTCTGCATGTGTCTACACAGATTTTGCTGAATTGGCCCGAGCTTCAACCTTTTAAACTTTTCCTGTTTCGCTCCCTGCAAATGAGTTGTTGGAGACAGTCCCTGGGGCCACGTTGACAGCTCACCAAGGCTGAAACATACACCATGAGCGAGTACCACTCTCAATCCACATCCAGTTCACCGTCTGTTTGCTCCTCCGTTTCCTTTTCCCAGACCACTGCAGTTTATCACAAATCTGTTCAGCTGAATAATGCAACGCAGCCATTATGAGTCACAACAAGACTACTGTTTGTGTCAGCCCCAAGTCCAGAGAAAACACACTGCCCGGGGGTCTTATTCTGACTGTGATTGTTCTCATTAGGGGCTCGAGTGATAAATGTTCATGTCACATTTACAACAAGCATTTTAAAAAGACAACGTGACCTGAAAACGACACTTACGCAGCAAAAAACCCAGAGCAAATGTCTTTAATGTATTTACACTTTTATTTAGTCCCGTGTCCTTTGTGTCCTGGTCCCACCACAAAACACTAAAGTGAATTAAATTAACTGAATTGTCCATCTTAAACGCTCAAACATTTAAACTACACCCCAAGTCCTTTAAACGTGTTTTATTGCTGCATGTCATGAGCGCAGTGGTAGGATATTGCCCTTAGTTTAAACTGAATTATCTTTTACCACAAAAGCATGCCCGCCTGCTCTTTATGCTTGGCCCTGATCCAGCTAATGTCATATGAGGCGTCACTCCAGAGCTGAGGTAAAGAAAGTACATTTTTAATGATTTAGCATTGAGTGCCTTTCTGTTCTATATTCCATCATCTCATTTCCATGATTTGTAACTACTTGGTGACTGGAATTATTCCATGGGGGGAATAATTCCTTGGCACAGAAGCAGACATTCAATTGAAAATACACACTGGCCAATTCTAATTTGAGAGGATACTGAAAAATGACCCATTTATTCAGCCTGTTTGATAATCAAAGCTAATGGATCATTTCAATTTTCTTAACTGTGCAAATGCAAAAAGGAAATTAGGATGTACAGCCTGTGTCCTGCAGTTTGAACATGTGAAAATAGATGATTTTGAGCCCAGTAGAAATGAACAGTTGCCTTTACATTTGTCTGTTAATCCTAACCCTGTGGTTCAGTCTCTACATTCTGCTGTTAGGACAGTTAATACACAACAATAATGTGTCACACACAACAGAACACACTCAGATCTGTGTCTCACTGCAGCAGGTGAATCTGGACCAGAGGATTCACTGCATCAACACATCAGTGTGTGGAGGAAAAACAACTTTCTCCAGATAAACTCAGACAAGACTCGAGTCACAGAAACACAGAGAAAGTGTCACCTCCAGTGTCTCTAAAGCCTTCAACTCAGGACAGAAATCTAGAGGTAAAAATGGACTCAGACTTTAACAGCCACATCAAGGTCTAAACCAGGACTAAACCAGGACTTAACCAGGACTAAACATGGACTAAACATGGACTAAACATGGACTAAACCAGGACTAAACCAGGACTAAACAAGGGCTAAACCAGGACTAAACCAGGACTAAACCAGGACTAAACATGGACTAAACATGGACTAAACCAGGTCTAAACCAGGACTAAACATGGGCTAAACATGGACTAAACCAGGACTTAACCAGGACTAAACATGGACTAAACATGGACCAAACAAGGACTAAACCAGGACTAAACCAGGACTAAACCAGGACTAAACCAGGACTAAACCAGGACTAAACCAGGGCTAAACCAGGGCTAAACCAGGACTAAACATAGACTAAACAAGGGCTAAACCAGGACTAAACCAGGACTAAACCAGGGCTAAACCAGGGCTAAACCAGGACTAAACCAGGACTGAACCAGGACTGAACCAGGACTGAACCAGGACTAAACCAGGACTAAACCAGGACTAAACCAGGACTAAACCAGGACTAAACCAGGACTAAACCAGGACTAAACCAGGGCTAAACCAGGACTAAACCAGGACTAAACCAGGACTAAACATGTTGAATCAGTGTTTAAATCCAGGCTCAAACGGTTGTTTAGCTGAAAGCTTTTAATTCTGCCTCGTCTCGTTAATTTTATGATGATTATTTATGTTTTGATTTGTTGCATTGTCTTTCTTATCCTGTAAAGCTCTTTGAATTACTTTGTGCCAGTTGTGCTGTACAGATAAACCTGCGTCGCTCTAACTTCACTTTCAGATCTCACCTCTGTGTGAACAGGCCAGAGTGTGTTCAGTCTGTGCTCAGTTACTTTGACAAATTACAAACTTCTCAAGTGCGTTTTGTGTGACATAAGAGTCCAGATAGTTTTGTCTGACATAAAGGACCGGACTAAAACCGTGGAGACTGACACTGATCAACGAGCACCTTCCTCGGGCCTCCCTAAATTATTTATTTTCAACTGCGATGGAAAGAACGACTCATTTTTGGCCCGTGATATGACATAACACAAAGCATTATTTCATATTTCCTGTAGCATAAATATTACAGATGGAGCTTTGGATATTTGCGGTGGAACACGTCTGTCTCCGTAGCGGCGTAGCTCCTGTCATTTACAGGTAACATCATGTAACGGCGGCGGCGGCGGACCCTCTGGTCGTGTCAAACCTGAGGAAAAGCAGACGCTATCGGCCTTATGTTTTGCACATTCCTGCTCTGCACTTCTTCCTAATTCTTTCTGGCATTTCCTTTTTCTCCGGCTCCATTGTTTTGATGCAGACCGCTGTCTTATTGGCGCAAGTGAAAAGACAAATTGATTGATCAGCACAGGGGGTATTGATCAAGCTGATCCTCTGCGGTGACCCCTGACCTCACGATTGACAGCGGCCCTGTAATGAGGCCTCAGAACAGAAAGAGTGGGATAAGGGCTTTGGAGAGGAAGGGCATCTGTGAGGAAAGAAGCCCAAGGGGATGGGTAAACCGCACACACACACACACACACACACACGCACACCCATCCCCAACTAAATCAACTTTGTGCTATTGTTACATTGCAGCGCCCTCGATAACCCCAGTTTGCATAATCGGCTTTTTTCATTGTTTGGCCCAGACCAGCGCTGTTTTATTGACTGAAATGCTCATGTCACTGTTGCGTTCTGCATCGTTTACCCCGCACCGCCTCAGTCTTAATATTAGACCTACATGTGATGAGTCTGTTTGTTAAAAGGTTTGAAATAAACGTTAAAAAAACAGTAAACTTCCACATATTCCACATATTTTTACCGCACTTCTCCATTTTGATCCGTTCTTTATCTTTATTTATCCAGGGGAACGCAGCGAGAGCACGTGGGGTTCGCGTTTTCATGTTTTAAAATACGACACAAACAAAGCGAACGCGTACACAAGTCCATATAAAACATTAAAAACAGGAGCAGGTGTTTGCGATTGTGTCGTCAGCGAATCCAGTTTTGCTTTTCCTTGAAGTGTGTTCCATTTTTGTGGAGAAAAAACAGCGAAAAAGCCTCTTTCCCGTCCGTCGGTTTTGGTGCGGCTCGTCCTTAGCCTTACGCAGCCACGTGATCTCGTGTTAAATGTTTTGGTGTCAGTGGTTAACGAGCAGGTGAGGCATTCTGGGAGTTTTTGAAGCAGTTCCTTATAGATACATTTCATACAGTTCGTTGTAGCAGAGAATACGATGCGTTACATTCACATTTCCACTGTTTTTGCTGATTTTTTGTGTAATTTTTCATGCTTTTTTACAGCGTGAGTGTTTAAACGAGAGAGAAATGTGAGAAAACGTTAACGCCTGTGTGAGAAAAGTGTATAAAGTGTGTGGTGAGGGGTTTTTACAGCAAAAAACAGAGAATAACGTTCTGCAGCGACAAAGACACCTGCTGTCGCTCCCAAAAACAGTTGAAGAAGATGCTAACATCGCAGAAAAAGTTGGACTTCTGGACACGCTGGAGGAAGGTAGAAGCTCCGTGGCTGTAGGGGGCGACATCACGGAATAAATGAATCTTCACGGAGGAAAATAACGTGGTTTCGTTGTATAAAACTGCACTTATTTTTAAAAATCTACGAAGGTTTGAACTTTGAGAGAGTTTAAACGAGAGAGAAATGTGAGAAAACGTTAACGCCTGTGTGAGAAAAGTGTATAAAGTGTGTGGTGAGGGGTTTTACAGACAAAAAGCGTATAGAATAATTGCAACAAAAAGCTGTACAAACGTTTTTCCAACCCCAACAGCTCCTCACGCCGCGTTTAAGTCTCTATATAATCGTCGTTTGAAGCGTCACTCCGGAGTTTTACCTTGTTTTACCTTGCTGTTTTATTAACGCGCTGAGTTTTTTTGCGTTTTGGCGAAAGCGGGCTCCGTGTTCAAACCGATGGCACCTCGCCGTTGCTGATGTGTTTCACGAGTACGGCCTGAGGTTTGCAGTCTTTAGTGCTTAACAGTGTTTCGGAGCGCTCCTGTGGCCGCCGCTGTCAAAACCCATCCATCCTCGAAGCGTATTCTGAGGAATCTCATGCCGTTGTTTCATTAAGTTTTCAGGACGGTGATGCTAATATTATGACAGGCTGCCATGAGAATACGCTTCTTGTTTTTGGTGTTTCGTCGGATTTAACCTGATTTGCCTTAACCCGCTTTGAGGACAAATAGGAGCGGCGCCTCGTGTGGACAAACCACGACTTCGGTGAAACGCATGAACAACTTTTTCGTGTTTTGTAATAAAGAATAAATCCGCAGTAAACGTTATACATGATTTGAACATGTTTACGTCGCGCCTGGAGTCATAAATTTTACTTTTAACAGAAAAAATAATAATCATACGGACCACGTGTGTCAAACTCCAGGCCCGCGGGCAAAACGTGGCCCTCCACATCATTTTATGCGGCCCTCGACAGTAAATTAAAACGTATGATGGTCTTAAAATGTCATTTAACAGGAGATACGCAGTTACACAGACATATTTTTACATCTAGGCAAATACATATGTAATACAGTGGTTCTTCGCTATATCGCGGTCTCGCTGTTTCGCTAATTTTGCTTATCGCGGGTTATTTTTCAGAACATAACCCCCGCGATAAAGAGGGAACGCTGTATTTGTAACTTGAATGAGTAATAAACACAGAAGAACAGTTAATTAACAAGTTAAAAAGACATTAAATATATAAATACAAGCGTTTAATTTTGAAAAACACGCATTCGTCTTTACTTTTGTTAGCTACTTTTTACTCGAGTACAGTTATTTCGTATGTGAATGCATCGTTTAACTGCTACACCGTCGTCATTCGCGTGATATTTTAACTTTTATAATGTTTGCGTAATCTCGTCGTTCAGGTACGATCCATATAAACGAAAAAATCGAATCAAAAAGTTGTAGAAGTGAAGACGTTTTGGCTGCTCATCCAAGCCGCGGCTTGGATGAGCAGCCAAAACGTCTTCACTTCTACAACTTTTTGTCCAGTTCACCGATTAAAATTGTTCTTTTATTACTTTTATATTGAAGAAATGCTTGTGCGCCCTTATTTTACAACATCAATACATTACTTTACGTAAACACTTTCATAATAACTTGTAGAAACTGCGTGGCACAGCATAATACCAGACGACTTGAACAGTTTCCAATAATGGGCCGTATCCCATTCACCTGACTAGACATTTTTCCACTCTTCCTCACCCAGTTGGACCACCACAGGCAAAACGTTCCAGTGATATTCCAAGAAATCATTTCTTTCCTGATTTCATTCTTGGAAGGGGCTCAATTTCAACCATATTTAGGTGAACTCCGATCCTTTGCCAAATTGTTGTCAGTCCTTGGGGCTTGACGTCTCGACCTGGGTAGGACCGCTGAGTAATACCGCTGGGTAATATCTCTGGGTAGTACTGCTTGCTAGTACCACTGGGTAATACTGCTGGGCAATATCTTTGGGTAATATCTTTTGGTAATACTGCTGGGTAATATCTCTGGGTAGTACTACTGGGTAATGCTGCTGGGTAAAATTGCTAGGTATAACCGCTGGTTGATATCTCTAGGTAATACCACTGAGTAATATTTCTGGGTAATACCGCTGGGTAATGTTTCTGGGTAATACTGCTGGGTACTGCTTCTCCGGGTAATACCATTTGGTAACGTCTCTGGGTAATACTGCTGGGTAATACCACTGGGTATTACCTCTGAGTAGTACCTCTGGGTAATATTTCTGGGTAGTACCTCTGGGTATTACCTCTGGGTCGTACCTCCGGGTTGTACCTCCGGGTAGTACCTCCGGGTCGTACCTCCGGGTCGTACCTCTGGGTGTAGTACCTCTGGGTGTAGTACCTCTGGGTGTAGTACCTCTGGGTCGTACCTCTGGGTCGTACCTCCGGGTCGTACCTCCGGGTCGTACCTCCGGGTCGTACCTCCGGGTAGTACCTCCGGGTCGTACCTCCGGGTAGTACCTCTGGGTCGTACCTCCGGGTAGTACCTCTGGGTAGTACCTCCGGGTCGTACCTCTGGGTCGTACCTCCGGGTAGTACCTGTGGGTAGTACCTCTGGGTCGTACCTCTGGGTCGTACCTCTGGGTAGTACCTCCGGGTAGTACCTCTGGGTCGTACCTCCGGGTAGTACCTCTGGGTAGTACCTCCGGGTCGTACCTCTGGGTCGTACCTCTGGGTCGTACCTCCGGGTAGTACCTGTGGGTAGTACCTCTGGGTCGTACCTCTGGGTCGTACCTCTGGGTAGTACCTCCGGGTAGTACCTCTGGGTCGTACCTCCGGGTAGTACCTCTGGGTAGTACCTCCGGGTCGTACCTCTGGGTCGTACCTCTGGGTCGTACCTCCGGGTAGTACCTGTGGGTAGTACCTCTGGGTCGTACCTCTGGGTCGTACCTCTGGGTAGTACCTCCGGGTAGTACCTCTGGGTAGTACCTCTGGGTCGTACCTCTGGGTCGTACCTCCGGGTAGTACCTGTGGGTAGTACCTCTGGGTCGTACCTCTGGGTAGTACCTCTGGGTAGTACCTCTGGGTAGTACCTCTGGGTCGTACCTCCGGGTAGTACCGCTGCACAAACCGCTCGGCTCGGTGTTTTTATGGACAAGCGTCACTGCAACTGTATTTCAAGTGCGCTGGCTAATGAGCGTTTTAACCATCTCCATATGGACCGCGCGGCGTCTAGACGGAGGGGCAGTGGTGGTGCGAGCGGCTCACTGCTGACTGTATATAATTCCCCCTCCCCGCAACCAGCAGAGTTTAACCCAGGGCAAGCCTCGTACGCCATCGGGGACTCATAATAGGTTATTGTTTACCACATAGCGCACAACAGCACCCAAATCCAGGATGTGGAAATGATGAGGAACACACTTGTGCTGTGGATTTGGAAGTGATGTGATCTACAGGGTGGGTCTGGATTTCCTGCAGCTGAGGTGACCAACGCAACTACTTTTACAATTAAGACGTTAATTAGCTCGCAGTGTGATTCAGTCCAAGGCTTGACTCACGTGAGGAGCTGCACGTTTTTAGAGATACGGGAGGCGTAAACCGGTCATTTTTTAAGAGTTTTAGCGAGAAAAACGGCAAAACGGCATAAGATTTAACGTGAAATCGTGCACTGAGATACACGTTTCATATCAATTTCTTCGTTTAACAGTTGACTTAATGGTAAAATAATCAATTTTTTTATGTCTTACGCAGAAAAACACAACACTTTGGCCAATATAGAAAGTATAAACACAATTCAAAGGTGTTTAAAGTTAGCGATAATGAGACGTAACGCAGTGTCGCGCTTACGGACGGCCCGTTACGAAGGCGAACGACGGGAAAAACGTTATCTTAAAGCCGCAGAAGCAAGAAATTAGCGAAATTGAACAAGTTGAAAGAAGAAAGTAAGTGAAGAGAAAGGCGTGTTATCAAAAAAAATAGATAACCGCGAAAAACGGAACTTCCAAACTTTTGCTCTTAACTTGGCACGCGTAATAAAAAGACATTGATAAAACCATTACACGCAGGCTGTCCGGCCAAACTGTGACCCCTCGTCCAGAGTACACATGACTGACAGCTGTCACGAGCATTACACAAGCTTAAGCCTGATCTACTCCAACGTATACGCTTCCTGTAATCTTTACCATATTCAATAAAAAGTCAAAACACTGGATTTTTGCTTAATATTTGAACTCTATCAAACGTAGCCAATGCAAGAAGCGTTATTTTAAACCCCTCGCTGGTTGGAAGTGTGGGATTAAACTCCAGGACAAGTGTATTCCTCGCCGCTGTACTAATTTTAAACATTAAGGAATCCCATTTGTCAGCTTTTGTGACACTATCTCTTTTAGATTTCATCACTCCGGCTTGATCCCTGGTATTAACACTCCGGATGTCTGTAAATAATTTGGCATGGCCGATCAGTCACAAAATGAGGTAAAAGCATTTGTTGCGCTGGTTTATACTCCAGCTACACGAGCAGATTAAGGCTCGGGTGTATTAGTGGATTATGTGATCGTGTTTTTCCGGTTTTCAGGCTGAATCGTGCAACTCTCCAATCGGATGCAACGCCGGGATTATTGTCGAGCGGTTTGCGTTACTTCCAAGTGACAGCGGAGCTAGATCCGTGGCAGGGGAGATACTCAACGGGGGGATAGTTAGGACGGGTCACTTTTTTTTTTTTTTTACTATTTGAATATGTTTGGCGGTTGTGTCCAGAGCAACTGCTTATACGTTAGCGTTGTGAGCAAGCTGCTACTTTATACAGAGAGATGTGAGCTGTACGAAGTAGCCAAAACGGGGAGGTTTGGTGCCATCGAATACTGATGTGGGGCACTGAGAGGAAGAGGAGTAGTAGTTTACGCAAGTTTACAAGTAGCCGCAGTAGTAGCAGTATGATTAATCGCAGTTTTATTTATTTTTAGTCGTTTATAAGCAGCGATATTTCATCTTTTTGCTCCGTAGCTGATCCGTGTTCAAGCGAAGTACCTGCTATTCCACATGTTTCAAAGCTTTACAATAGAATAACGATATTTTCTTTACTTTTTCGGCTTGTTTTGCTGTTTAGCTGCCACATTAAAAGATTTTCTGACGAGGATTTGTCGAGTTGCACAAGGGGTCCGGGACATGATCAGCGTAGGTCATTGGGTTAAGATGGTATTCCTGCACCATCCGATCCGGAAATGACTGATCTGGAAGCGTGTGCGAAACGGAAGCGATCACTTTTGCAGCTTACAAATACAGCCCTGGAGAGGATGTGTGAAGAATGAGTAATGTAATCAGTAAACTGCGAACGTTATTGTCGCGTTCTGACCCCGATCGTACGCGGGACGGCGACAGACCCAGGTGAACCCGGTCTCCTTGTCCCGAGACGTGTGATGTCAATTTACCTCGACGTGATGTGTCTTCTTTTTTTTTTTCTATCTTTTGCAGCAAGTACATAGTGTGCTGACCTGAATGGGAGCCAAGTGTAAGACATGAGGTCATCGTCTGGGTGTTGGCAGTCAGGGCCCATTTCCAGAGAGAAAGTGACAGTGCGGTCGCAGGTGAGATGGGAGAATGTCATTACTGGACCGTGCGTGTGTGCGCGCGTGCACCTCGGCCGCTCCGACATGTCCCCGCTTCTACCGCACCTGCACCAAACACACAGCTCTCTCTCATTTCCAAAGTCACAGATGTTCGGGGTGTATATGTTAGAATATAGGTCACTTCAGGGGTTCATTTACAAACCCGGAAAAGCTTCGAACGCTCGCTGAGGAAGGAAACGGGTTGTGCGAAGTGTTTTTAAGAAGGTCTAGCTTAGATTTAGGCTACTTTAGGTTATGTTTTACGTGGTATTTTCTCAAGCGTGCTGTTTCCTCTCTGTATATTTATGCGTTTTAACCCTTTTCTTACACGAATCCTGTAAATAAATGCAGCTCTTTAACCCCGCGTGAGCTTGTTTGCGCCCTCATCGGGTTGTGCCGAGTTGCTACTCAACCGGACGACCCGACCTGGGACCGCGGTTAACAACCTGTAGCCGTCCTGTTTGCATCCCCGCTCGTTCAGAACAAGCTCCAAAACTTGTCTGTGTGAACCTCGGCTCAGCTCCCCCCGTTTCAAGGTCACCACCCGCCCTCCCCCTGTCTCGCATCCCACCCCCTCTTCACCCTACAGCTCGTGGCACAAAAGGAACTATGCAGCCTAAAGTCACAACAGCACACCAAGAACAAAGCAAATATTGAATGTTTGTCTCTCTTCCTCTTTATGGTAAGTGGCTACTTTGAGCTGCCTGGTTAACAAACAGGTTAGGGGCTTGGCGCGAAAGGAAACCCACAAATTCCAAACCCTAAGAAAAGCAATTAAAAGCAAGGGTTAGCGGTTCTGGTGCACGAAAATACAAGCTGAAAAGTAACATTTACCAAAGGTTCGCGTGCGGGTGTGTGCGTGCTTTTATTTTTGTTTTTGTTTTTTTCCAAACTGTGGTGGAATAATTTGTCATCCTCATCCACGTTCGAACAGGATGAAGCTGGTAAACACTAGAATATGTGAGTCAACTACGTGTGAAACGAACAAATAATCTTTTTTTTTTTTTTTTTTTAATGTTCCGAGAAGCTAAAAGTATTTGAAAAAAGCCACAACGAGCGGCGCGTTTCAGTCAGATCAGTGTCACAGATTGTTAAAATTGCAGTGAAGTTAAAAAGGAGAGCGCGGCGTGGTTTGTCTTAATCTATAGTTTTATGCAGAAGTTCATCTAAAAATGAACAGAACGGACGGAATGATTTTGACAACTATCTCATATCGCAGTGCCAAGAATATGACTTGCTCAAAAACGACAAAATTTACATAAAAGTGAGTAAAAAAATGGAAGTTTTGACATTTATCCTGCATTTTTATAAAGAAATTTAAACCGAGATGCAGTTTTTTTGCCTTGATTCCACATTTTTCCTGTATTTTTTGTGTTTTACCCATAGGATGCTGAGTAGCTTCAAGTGTGGGATTGTTTAAATTGTAGCCACTAGAGGGATACACAGCCTATACGCTTCCCAAACTCAGTAAACACCATCCTATCACTAGCCTATGTGTGCCATAGAGAGAATTACCGTCAGTGAGAGTTGCCTACCTGTGTGACTTCCCCCTTTGAAAAAACACTCACATAGAGCCCCGGAACATTTGAAACATGAGTTGTTCTTAAAAGACTAAGAGAGGAAGAAGTGGCTCTAAAGCGGACGAGGACCTCTGCGACTCAGCTCCAGGCAATCAATGAGGACCGCGATGCTTGTTCTCTGCCCATCTTCTTCCTCTATTTAAACGCAAATCACCACATCTCAACTTTTTTGGTGCTAAAACGAACTTTGGATACCAGCTTTCTTTTTTTCCTCACACTTTTCTCACCCTTCTGATTTTGTCTAATAAATATGACAGCTTCTTTTCTTTTTCCTCTTGAATGGATTATAATATGTGCCATTTCTCACGCGCTTTTACGCACAGGATAAAGGAAACAACAAAAAGGTGTGACAAGAGCCTGGCGGACAACTGTGGATTTCTGCGAGTGAGTTCTAGCTTCCAGATGGATGAGGGGGGCATTGGCCGGACCCCCCTCTTGATTGATCACTTATTAGTCATCCCTTTGAGCTAAATGGGACCCATAGAAAAGGCACCGTGGAAGACATACATGAATCAAATATTCCCGTGTCCCCTCAATGTTTCTAGAGTAGTTTTGCTCAAGAGAGGGGGTCGTGGCTTGATATTGTAAAGAGGAAAACAGCATAGCTTTATGAGTTTATTTAGACACTTTGGACCGTTTCACATTCTGACGCTGTAAAACTGAAGAGGATTTTCCCAAAGAAGATTTTTACGCTTGTCTCTTTTATTTTTTTATTACATCTTTTTGCAAAATGAAACTTTGGACTTTTACCTGGGTGTCTTGCCTGGTGATTCTCATCTTGTGCTTTGGCTCAGAGTGTGGAACAGTTAGGTTAAAAGGGAGATCCAAGAGGGAGCTGGTGCGCCTCAGGGAGGCAAAAGGCACCATCCCGGGCTCCTGTGCCACTCGCCTGCCCCGGGGCAAGCGCTCCGTGCCCGGGGTGGAGAGGAGGCTCGTGCGCCAGCGGCGGCGCACCTCTCAGCCCGAGAACAACTCTCTGGAGCGCGGGGATAAAGCGGTTTACTTCACCGGCAGAGGAGACCAGCTGCGCCTTAAACCCGGCGTAGAGATACCCAGAGGAAATTTTACTCTTGAGATGTGGATGAAGCCGGAGGGAGGTCAGCGCTCCCCCACAGTCATAGCAGGTACATCTACAACTTCAAAATGCCTCTTTAAACAACTAGTGCCCACCAGGCGTTTGTTTGGACGTGGATGTTTCATGTGTGAGTGTTGTTCTTCTGTAGGTTACAGTTTCAGCGAGTTGAAAATCAGTTCATCCATCAGACCAGACAATGATGTAATGCTTTAAAAGTACAGCGGATGCGTTTGGTAGTGCAACCTCATTTAGTCTCATACACAAAGTTTGTACTTTATAATAGAGATAATTACATTTTAAATGAGTCATTTGTTCATATTTGTCACGATAAGATGGTGATAAAAAGCTGAGCTCGTCCGTGCGCAGCAGCTCAGATAAAGACACTGTACAGCTGATGTCACTGAGCGTAAAATGTCATTTCTGTGAGCCGACTTAGCTATTTTAAAACTATGATGTAATGGTTGAAAGTTTGTGAGAGAACACGTCACTTCAGGCACAAAGCCCCAGTAGATCAGAGAGGGAGATGTTTCTCGAAGCAGATCTGGAGTGCCCCCTTTCTGAAGAGACACCTTTGGAAACAGCGACAGGATTTCCCTTTTTATGAAGGTTCATTTTTACATGAGCTGTGAACCTGGCAACATATTTCCACTGCGCAGTGGGCTCTTTAGGATTTAAATGCGTAAAACAGCCTTAATGTTTCAGAAGTTTGTCTAAAGGGCAGTGATATGAGTCTAATGACTGAACAGGAGCAGAGGAGAGGAGTCTGGAGATTTTCAGCGTTTTTGGCTAAATACATTTTGTGTGCAGTGATTTTTAGAGCTTGAGTTTGTGCTGTATTTACTTTGCATAGTGGATCATTCAGATAACAGTGTGTTTAAGTGAAGGGCTGGTGCTTTTTACACCATTACCTCACTTGGCCGACAGGGGGCGTTGCATACACAACTCATTGACTGCTCCTGGAGCTGCGTAGATGCAGCCTTTTGAACTGAGCTGAACTCTTTCTCAGTCCCCAATTGTACCCAATTAAAACAGAAAATGTATAAACAATTTGTGATTTTTCTGTCCACTTCTTCATATCAAGTTGTGTTTAGTTTGTGAAATCAGCCCCGACAACGAGCGATTCACTGCTGCACAATGAACTGAGTGATTCCCTGATATTCTAAGGGATTTTGAACACAAACAAACAAACAAACAAACAAACCCTGTAGGCCTCATATCAGTGTTGTTATTGTGCTCCACATTGTACCTAGAGTTACTCGTGTTGTTGGTCAATTCAAGGGAGCAAATATGACATCAAATACACTCAATCAAGCTTAATCTTTTCAAATCCAATTCAGAAATCCCAGAGGCCTCCGCAAATACGTTTGTTTTGATCCTGTTTTTCTCTCCTCCAGACTCCTTCTACCCGCTCACACTCAGACAATTCTTTCTGTGTTTATTTACTCGGATGTTTGCTGTGGTTTGAAAACGTAGACGATGTAAGTGACCTGCCACCGCACAAGAAGCGCGAGTTCAAATCCCAGGGCTGTTTGCGCTCGTAATGCCTCGAGTCGGTGGCAAATGGGAAAATGAACGCTGTCTGTCTTCCATGACCTGTTGGGACGGATAAACGCAGCCCTTAGCAGATATTTGGCGAGATAATAGACTTGCTGCTATCATCATTTAAAACCTGCAAAAACAAAAGTCGCATGCTGAGTATTTGCTTTGCTTAGTGGAAAGGATTTTGTGTGAATCAACAGAGAGGACTTTATAAGTACTCGGTGTCTTCATCGTGACACCTGTGGCACACTTGGACTGCAGATACGTAACTGTAAACAGAGCGGAGTCATGGGTTTGGCGAGGCTCTAATTGTGTTGGTTTGACGATTGGGTCAGAGACTCTTGTGATTATCTCTGTCACTGAGTTAAATATTCAACCCAACAGACTGAGATTGTCACAAATATAAAAGCTATAATCACATTTTATAGACAAACTCTCTCTAACACATAACAATCAATATATAAAGTGTCTGTGACGTTAAGTCTGAGAGTCGTACCTGCTGTGTTTTCAAATATCAGCGGAATTTTCCGCTGTTTCTCTGAAAATGACCGTAGCGGTCACTGGACTTTGAATATGACTCCACTTCTTTGACTTAAGTAAACACTTTGATTGTTTCGCTCCTCCCAGTGTTTTATCAACCTCTTGTGGCTTTATATTTCTGTATGCATTTGTACTTTCATATTTCCTTTGGTTCTCCTTTGAACATGACATGAACCACTCTACTCTACACAAAGTGCACATGCCCGAGGTGGAGACGAGGCACAAATGTCTATAGTAAATATATTCATGTACAGGGGGTGTGAAGGTGCCAGTGTGTGAGCTCAACCAGTTGGTGCAAAGTCTGGAAGAGTGTAGTGTGTTAGATTAATTGAGCATGGCAGAATTATGACAGCTGTTTACACTAGGAGCTGTTCAAGCATTTTAGCACACCTTTTAGCCTTGAGTGCACTAGCCGACAGATGGAGGGCTTTTTTCCTTCCAGTGTAGTGGAAAGCCTGAAAACGTCATCCACCAAAGGACTGACCTTGATGCTGAACCCAACCCTCGCTCTTTGAACATAAGTCCTCTGAAATACCAAGTTAATGAATGCATGATGCACTGTGCATCTAATTAGACGCAGCTCAGAACTAGCTACATCCCAGTGCAATCACCATTAGCCAGTTACTTACTGCAGGCTCAGGTGTTCCCTGTAATCGATGGACAAAAAAGACTCACGGAGAAGTGATTTAAGTCTGAAGAATTAGTCTGAAACAATATTGTGTAACTCAAAAGAAAAAAATGACAAAAGGCACAGGGCTGCTTAGTCACCTTTGACCTCCCCCCTACACACAGACACACACACACACACACACACCCCACCCCCACCTCATCCTCACATCCTCATGCTCAGATGCATCACACGGACCCTTGTAAAAACAAAATGTTAAACTTGAGGACAAAATGTCCTCTTGCTCATTTGTGTCCCACCCATCAACAGGTGCAACTATGAAAAGATGCATTTTCACTGCGGTCGTCAGGCCCTAAATGCTTCGCTTGTATTTGCATACTGGTTTACAGGTTTACTAATCTAAGCCATAAAGTCTTAAAAGTGGCCATAAGATACTCGCTCTGGCCCAGGTCACCTGTGAGGTATTTGAAGGAGCTGTGGAATCTTAGACCCAGGATACGCTCATGTACAAAAAGTGCGGTGTCTTACCACAGGTTCATGCACATGTACTTCTGACAAGCACAAAGCAAACAAACAGTTAGCATTCAGAGATCCCCAAGAAGTGAAAACACATTACCATGCTAGACCTGACCAACACGGTCCAAGTGAAACAGGAAAAAGGTCTTCTGGTGCCTCTACAAAAACATGATTTTAGCAGAAAACTAGCTGCTTCTGGCTCCCCTTCTGGCAACGGACGTTTACATGAGCAACTTTAAATGCTCTCTGTGTTCACCCAAAGGCCATGTTGAGACATTTCCATGGGGTCTCCCATATGTATGTAAACATGCACTTCAACCCGATTTCCAGGACAGTTATGAAAGATCACATTATAATCACATTAAACACATTTCATCCCTGCCTCTGTAAACAAAGTGCATCAGTATATTCCATCAAACACATGGAGGGACAAATAAATCAATGTCCCAAAGCTTTAGAGTCACAGGGGTCACACGTTACAAACTGGAGTGATCCTTTGGTCCATGAAACACATAATATAAACACACACTCATATACATGTTCTTTTCAAATGTGGACATGCAAACAAGAACCACAAAAATACAGATCTTATAAATACTGGTATCAGAGCTGAAGTAATCCTGGCAAATTTGGGTCTGATTTTATGTCCATGTTTTTAAAGTTTTATGTTTTAAAAGCATAAACGTTGAAATTAGGCCTGAAAAAGCGTCTTTGTGCAGTGTTTTTGCTTTTGTTTATCAGTCGGACGTTGACTGTAGTACTAATAGTCGCCATCGGAGGAGTTGGTGCTGTTTGTGTCTGGTTGAGCTTCTCAAAATTTCGTAGAAAAGTGAAAACATATGTAAGTAACTTAATTTTGTTAGACAAAATCATTCTTCTCTCTCAACCCATCGAGATAACTACTCTGAATGTAGCAGGGCAAGTCAAACTTCCAATAATACTGATAAACAAACAAAAGAGCTAATGCTAGTGTTCACTTTCCCAAATAAATCAGAGCGCAGATGTGGTTTCCAGCTTGTCCTTCACAAAAACATGCAATAAAATAAAAAGTACAAAATGTCATATTGATTCAAAATTTTTGGTTGAAATGATAAAACTTTTGCTTAAGTTGCCCGTGAAGAAGTTTCAATAATTTAACATTTTTCCCCAACTTGAACAATCAAATCTGTAAATAACTTTAAACTAAACTAAACCAAAACCTTGATTTTAAAATATAGTAAAAGATTCTACAAGAGAAACTCCCTTTACTGCGTTGAAAATGTCATTCTGTTATAATAATATTAGCATCAAAATGGAGTTGAGTTTGAAATGTTTGCATCTTGATAACACTGGATGATTTGACTGTATATGGTTAAACATGTGCTTTACAGATTTGAACGATGTCACACATTTGTTTTTAATTTTTCATTCATTTCTCTTCTTTTTTTTCTTCTTTTTTTTCAGGCCTCTACGACAAATGCTTCTACGCTTCCAGTGACCGGGGATGGCTGCTGGGCATTCAGGCGGTCAGCGAATACGGAAATCGAGACCCGCGGTTCTTCTTTTCCCTTAAAACTGACCGTGCACACAAAGTGACCTCCATTTACTCCAACGCTCGCTATGTGCCCAACCAGTGGGCCCACGTGGCGGTCACGTACGACGGCATCTACATGAAACTGTTTGTTAACGGCGCCCAGGTGGGTGTCAGTCGGGAGCAGTCGGGAGATGTCTTTAGCCATTTGACCAAAAAGTGCAAAGTACTGATGATCGGAGGAAATGCCCTGAATCACAATTACAGAGGGGCAGTGGAGAGATTGGGTCTTTGGCGGCACGCCCGAGCACAGAGACAGATTATCAGAGACATGCAGGGCCACGAAGACCCCTTAGATCTACCTCATCTCGTCATCCGTGAAACCTTTGAACACCCAGGACGAAAGTGGCTCACTGTAAAAGACGGGAGTTTTCCACAACCCGAGCACGGCGCTGTGGGGCGGGTTGGCGGTCTTGGATGGGTCGGAGTTCCCAATGGCGAAAGCTTGTTAGATATAACGCTCGAGCCTCCCCCTTGCGGTCAGACTGTTTGCGATAACGTGGAGGTCATTAAAAACTTTAACCAGCTTTGGACCTTCAGACGCCCCAAAAAAGTCCGCTACCGGGTGGTCAACATTTGGGACGACGCGCGAAGACGACCGACGGTGACGGACCATCAGATCAGTCTGCAGCACCAGCAGCTCAACGACGCCTTCAGCCCGTACAACATCACCTGGGAACTTAGCATCCACAACGTCACCAACTCCTCGCTACGGAACCGTTTAATCCTGGCAAACTGTGACATTAGTAAAGTTGGCGACGACGCGTGCGACCCTGAATGTAACCATCCTCTGACGGGCTACGACGCCGGGGACTGCACGTCGGGACACCGGGGCAGATGTCCCGAACACAAACAGGGCAACGGGATCTGCGAGCCCGAGTGCAACTGGGAGAACTTCAACTACGACCACGGCGACTGCTGTAACCCCGCTGTGACCGACGTGACCAAGACCTGCTTCAACCGCTCGTCTCCGCACAAGTAAGGCCGCTAAAACGATCTTCTTCTTCTTTAGAACTATCCAAAAGTATTAAACTACCACAGAGTTCTTTGCTTAGTTTGCCACGCAGCTAAATTATTTGGGAAACTCGAGTCTACGTGATAGCCTCACAGGGCTTTGGTAAATCAAATAATTAACTCTGCCTGCATACATTCCAGCAAAGAGGATCTTGAAGTCTAGTTTAGCCCTACTGTTTCCTGATCGTTTGGAAGTGTAATTCAACTCTTAGCTTGCGTAGCCCGGGAAATACTCTTGGGAGATGTAGTCCAATCCGTCCCTGGCCTGGTTCAGTCAGCGCTCCACTCTAAACAGAACAAACGACATGACATGGAAGCATCAGGCCTTTGCAAAAAAAAAAAAGACTCCTGCGCTAATCAAACAGCCTCCAGTCGAACGTTAGCATTAATAACGCAGCAGAATTTTAAGGAGCACACAACCAGAGGATAGCTAATTAAGTGTACACAGTGGAAATTCTTAAACATATACAAACTCTCCAAGAAACCACTGAGGCATAGTTCTTGGAAAGGCAGGTTTTGGCCCCAGCCTTGGTTCAAATTATTTATTTATTTTCCAGGTAAGTCGAAGGAGAAGGTTCCGCCTGGGTAAACATCTGCTGCTGTAGATGTCACTCATTCGTTTACTGACCTCCTCGCGTACATATATTTCGTTTGTTTTTGTATTTTGGTCTTTACGGCGGCCTCGGAGTGATGAGTAGAAGAGGAAAAAAAACAAAAAACGCAATTGTGGAAATGTTTGAAGTATAGATTTTGACAGACCTCCACTGGAAAGAAAGTTGACGCGTTGAAATTCCTCCGTGAGGCATTTTTGCGGGCAGTACGGGGGGTCTTTACGGCAACGAGAACGATCAGAAAAACGTTTTTACTGCCCATAATATTTTGCAAATGTGCAGCGTTATCCGGACTCGAGGAGTTTTCAGTCAGAGTAATGCACCGGGATTGACGCTTGTAATTGTTGTGAATATTTATAGTGATAAAGACACCGCAGTATCTCTCCCATCGCTTTATAAACTGTCATTAAGTGATTTGTTTTGAGTGGTTATATTATATTGTTCTATTATTGCTGATCTAATAAAAACACCAGCAGACCCAAAGGCGATGGAAACGTGAGATTTACAGTGTAGAAATCAATTTAACCTTCCAAAGTGGCTGCTTATTTAGCTTTTATTAAGGTATTTCTGTTGAGACGTTTGCAGAACACCACTGAAAACATTTGGACATTCCTCCTTAATTACTGAATACTGGCTGAACATTGTAGTGAGAGAAACAATGACTCTGAGCTCCTGCATTTATTTTTGCACAGTTTGCGCCTGTTACCACTTACCACATGTTTCAGAAATCTGGCTCATCGTGCTGTAAACCTCTCTCTTCTGAAAATGCCATTGATAATAACAACTCCCGCTTCACTTCTCCACATTTGGCTGTGGGAAATATTTTGCATTGTTTTCACAGGCCTGGGTTTTGACGGTTCTTTTGGTTGCGGTGGAATAAGATGCTGGTCTGTGTGTTTTAGTTTTAAGCACTGGGACTTCTACGTTTGTCACTGAAGTTGGTTTTTGGAAGACGGACTAACTTCGGTGAATCGAAACTCTTTTGCAGAATTGACACTTCGAGCCTTTGACGCCAAAAGATATCTGTGTAATCCCTCCGTCGTCCAAGTCTGATCCAAAGGCAAAAGAAGAATATAAAATCTGTTAGATGGAAAACAGAAAACAACAGAGCTAGCCCGGGCGCTAAAAAGGTGTGAAATCACTCGCTAGGGGCTTGAATGACTATGCTAAGTAGGTCTCAGACTCAAGTTTTAAGTTTCAGTGTCGTTAGCTCTGCTTTTCAGCCAGAAATAAGGCACTGTCCAGCAGAAATCTGACCAAAACTGAAGAAGATGAGCAGCCAAACGTCTTCACTCCTTCAACGTTTTGTCCAGTTGACAGATTTTATATTTTTCTTTCGCCTTTGACGCCAAAATAAACAAAAGAAGGTGTTAGGTTGCGCTGACCGAAGCATCTACCTGAGTCAGTACCTCTTTTCCTCCCTCGCAACTCCTCAGGTCCTTGACTTAGATGTTTTACAGTTGGTCGTCTAAACCTTAAGCCCCCGTCCCATAAAACATAATGGAGTGGTTGGGCGTAAATACCAGGACTTGCTCTTTAAAGTAGTAGCGCCCACGTAAATGAAGCTGTTATCGAGGTGTCACCTGTCTGGTAGCGCCTACGTAAAAAAAAAAAAAAAAAGCACCTGTTTTTGGAGGTTTCACCTGTCGAGAACATGGCGTGACGGCGTGAAATATGGATAAACAACGGGTGCAACAGTCTGGAGGTGTAAAACGTCGCTATAAGAAGCTTGGAAGTTGCGAGTTTGAGGACGAAAAAAGACGGAGCCGGTGCCGTAGTAAAGCGGGAGATGAACGACGACTTTATGGCCTTCTCTGTTGACCTACTCGATGACAAGAATAGTTGATTTTGATAGCGTTCGGTATCGTGAGTCGGATTATTATCGGGCCCCGCTCGCCGTCGCGTGCACTTCCGCATAACTGTGCAGCAGATGCTTTGACCATAGTGACGCTTGGCTTTATTTAGTGGAGCTTAAACCTACATTTATCTTCCCTTTCCTTCTATTTGCTCTCTTTTATCATTCTTGTTTTAAGGATTTTCCCAGAACATGTCTAAATAGTGGAATGGTTAAATGCATGGAAAATCCTGTTCTTCCCAAGTGGCCCATCCCAGAAGAAAAAAAAAAAATGTATGATGAGAAGTAAAAGAGGGACCCAGGGCGGTGGAATGGAGAAATAGTTGAGGGGGCTATGGGTATCTTCATATTGAAATGGAGCGGAGGTTTTTGGGTAAAATATGGTTGAACTGGATGCCCCGGATCGCTCAGTCATCAGCGAGGAATACTGATGCAATGAAATGCGCCTTTGCAAATACATCCATGAAGCGGATTCCAAAGATTTGACAGCATTAGTCAGTATTTCAGTATTTTGAGTAAACCAAAACATTAAAAAAAAGAACAGTTTTTCCTTCCTTCCATAGGGTAGGTGCCGGTCTCATCTGTTGCTGACTAACTCTTTTGGCATTAGCTCCTCCCGCCTTGTGTATCCCAAGCCTCTGAACAAATATTTTCAGTGGAAATAATGAAATTCCTCAAATCCTTCCAAAAACGTCCTTATATCATGTACTGGTCTTTTCTCCTGCATCAGTGCCTCAGTGAGTGCCCCCAGTTGATTTTACAGAGGCTTGACAAGAAAGTCTTTATTCAAAACGGCTGTTTTAAAGGAATTTTGCATCTTAACCAAGCCACTCTTTTATCCAGCCGGACTGTTATGAAACATTCCGTGTGGCTGCATATGAAAAGTACATTGGTGGTAACCGTAGAAGGCTTGTCACAGGAAGACATTTTTTACTTTGGTATTATTTCAGAACACTGCCAAACATCAGTGCTCCAGCCATTTGAAGAACCTCCTTAGGCTGCATGAAATACACACATGGACATACACATGAAATACACACATGGACATACACATGGAATACACACATGGACATACACGTGAAATACACACATGGACATACACATGGAATACACACATGGACATACACATGGAATACACACATGGACATACACATGGAATACACACATGGACATATACATGAAATACACACATGGACATACACATGGAATACACACATGGACATACACATGGAATACACACATGGACATACACATGGACATACACACATGGACATACACGTGAAATACACACATGGACATACACATGAAATACACACATGGTCATACACATGGAATACACACATGGACATATACATGAAATACACACATGGACATACACATGAAATACACACGTGGACATACACATGGTCATACACATGAAATACACACATGGACATACACGTGAAATACACACATGGACATACACATGAAATACACACATGGTCATACACATGGAATACACACATGGACATACACATGGAATACACACATGGACATATACATGAAATACACACATGGAATACACACATGGACATACACATGGAATACACACATGGACATACACATGAAATACACACATGGACATATACATGAAATACACACATGGAATACACACATGGACATACACATGGAATACACACATGGACATACACATGGAATACACACATGGACATACACATGAAATACACACATGGAATACACACATGGACATATACATGAAATACACACATGGAATACACACATGGACATACACATGGAATACACACATGGACATACACGTGGAATACACACATGGACATACACATGAAATACACACATGGACATACACATGGAATACACACATGGACATACACATGGAATACACACATGGTCATACACATGGAATACACACATGGACATATACATGAAATACACACGTGGACATACACATGAAATACACATGAAATACACACATGGACATACACATGAAATACACACGTGGACATACACATGGTCATACACATGAAATACACACATGGACATACACATGAAATACACACATGGTCATACACATGGAATACACACATGGACATACACATGGAATACACACATGGACATATACATGAAATACACACATGAAATACACACATGGACATACACATGGAATACACACATGGACATACACATGGAATACACACATGGACATACACATGAAATACACACATGGACATACACATGGAATACACACATGGACATATACATAAAATACACACATGGAATACACACATGGACATACACATGGAATACACACATGGACATACACATGAAATACACACATGGACATACACATGGAATACACACATGGACATACACATGGAATACACACATGGACATACACATGGAATACACACATGGACATACACATGGAATACACACATGGACATATACATGAAATACACACATGGAATACACACATGGACATACACATGGAATACACACATGGACATACACATGGAATACACACATGGACATACACATGAAATACACACATGGAAATATACACATGAAATACACACATGGACATACACATGGAATACACACATGGACATATACATGGAATACACACATGGACATACACATGGAATACACACATGGACATATACATGAAATACACACATGGACATACACATGAAATACACACATGGACATACACATGAAATACACACACGGACATACACATGGACATACACATGAAATACACACGTGGACATACACATGAAATACACACGTGGACATACACATGAAATACACACGTGGACATACACATGAAATACACACATGGACATACACATGAAATACACACACGGACATACACATGAAATACACACACGGACATACACATGAAATACACGGACATACACATGAAATACACTCATGGACATACACATGAAATACACACACGGACATACACATGAAATACACACACGGACATACACATGAAATACACTCATGGACATACACATGAAATACACACACGGACATACACATGAAATACACACACGGAAATATATACATGAAATACACACATGGACATACACATGAAATACACACATGGACATACACATTAAATACACACATGGACATACACATGAAATACACACATGGACATACACATTAAATACATGTTATGAATATTCATCTGTTCTTTTTATTTATCATGTTAATAGAGTCTCAATCTTTAGGACATAGAGGAATCACACAGAACGGTGTTAATTTCAGTATTTTAATATTCACTTTATACCAGAGAAATACCACTGTCTTTGGACAATGTGATATCAAAATATTAAATTCATATTAATATAAAAAGGTTGCTTTTTTACTGATCTGTGTGAAATTATTTTAGTACACAGCAAATGCAAGAACAGAATCGTGGCAAGTGGGTCATTCAAACTAGGTCAAAACTAAATCACACAACATTAGTTATAGTAGGACTGTGATTCTGTTAGTGATAAATCTGCTTCTGAATGAGCATCAGGCACATGTAAGGCACATGTAAATAACACGTGAGGCACATGTAAGGCACATGTGAGGCACATGTAAATAACACGTGAGGCACATGTAAGGCACATGTGAGGCACATGTAAAGCACATGTAAATAACACGTGAGGCACATGTAAATAACACGTGAGGCACATGTAAGGCACATGTGAATAACATGTAAATAACACGTGAGGCACATGTAAAGCACATGTAAGGCACATGTAGGGCACATGTAAGGCACATGTAGGGCACATGTAGGGCACATGTAGGGCACATGTAGGGCACATGTAGGGCACATGTAAATAACACGTGAGGCACATGTAGGGCACATGTAAATAACACGTGAGGCACATGTAAGGCACATGTGAGGCACATGTGAGGCACATGTGAGGCACATGTAAAGCACATGTAAGGCACATGTGAGGCACATGTAGGGCACATGTAGGGCACATGTAGGGCGTCACAGAGCTGGTCCAGAGCATGTCTGAGTCTGAGTCAGGACTCGGGCTCAGAGCTGGTGTTGAGTGTTTTCATCAGATGAATGGCAGCCTCACTGCTGCAGAGACATCTCATTGTGTGAATGATTGCAGTCATTAGTCCTGCTGCTTATCCAAGGGCCTGAGACCAAATCGTCTATTATAGATAAGTATGCACAAGTGAAACATCTGGGACAGGACGTGGGCCACAAATACTGTGCATAATGTCTGTGCATTAAGTGTGCCACTTAAGACACATCTATCAAGCACCAACTTTTATATTTGACATTTTTGAATAGAAAAAATGCACCACAGAGAAGCTAAAGGGACATTGAAATAATACATTTTTATCTATACTGGGCCTTTACCTGTATCACTCTTTAACACAAAAAATATATAAGATTATATATATATATATATATATATATATATATATATATATATATATATATTATATATATATATATATATATATATATATATATATATATATATATATATATATATATATATATATATATATATATATATATATATATATATATCTTAAGATTTGAAAAGCTCACTCAGGTGTGTCCCTTTTTTTTCATCACTGTTCTAGATATAATTTCATTTTCTTATGGTTCATTTTTGTCTTAAATTTCCCCCAGAGCCTATTTGGACATAAAGGAGCTGAAAGAGATCTTACAATTGGATGGATCAACTCACCTGAATGTCTTCTTTGCCAATTCTTCTGATGAAGATCTGGCTGGCGTTGCCACTTGGCCTTGGGACAAAGAAGCTCTCACGCATTTAGGTATGAGACAAGCACATCTGTGATTCTAGTCATTCATGGTGATTTCAGTGTCGGCCTCAGGCCTTTTCTGTCTTTACCACAGCTACAATCACAACAAGGTGCTAATGGAGGCACATAATGAAGGCACATGTATAATGCTCTGTTACCACACATCTCATTGACTCCACATTTTGGACGTTGTTTCTTTGTATTTGAAGGTGGCATCGTGCTGAACCCGTCCTTTTATGGGACCTTTGGTCACACTGACACCATGGTCCACGAGATCGGACACAGCCTGGGGCTCTATCATGTTTTTCGAGGCATATCTGAAATTGAGTCTTGCAACGATGCTTGTCTGGAGACTGAGCCCTCGATGGAAACTGGAGACCTGTGCGCCGACACCAACCCTACCCCCAAATTCAAAGGCTGCCACGATCCTGTACCTGCAAACGAGACCTGCGGCTCTCGGCACTTTAAAGACACACCGTTCAACAACTACATGAGCTACGCTGGTATGTGTTTTTCTTCTGTTTTTCTTTGTGTTTTTTTCTCTCTGCCAAGCTGAGTCCCACTGTTGGGTTTTGACACCAGCGATAGGATTTTCTCTGCACAATGAAGCCAAACATGGGCCTGTCACAATAACAACATCACTAAAGGAAATATAAACGGTAGAATTAGACTCATTTATGCCACTGACGCAAAAACCCAAGAGCAGATTTAAACCACAAAAACTATTATAAATCTGCAATATTGTTAAAAAATCATGAGCTGCAATAAATAAATAAGTAAACAAACAGCAGAATGAAACACTTTAGTACTTGGTTTACATCTGTAATGAGTCATAGAACTTTTTTTTCAACCCTCCATAGCTCAGATCTGATCTTACAGCCAAAAAATAACCAAAATTTCCAGGCAGTGCAAAGAAAAAGTGCACACGACAAACACTGACCTTATAATATGATGTTCCAGCTTTCACGAAACATCGATACGGTGATCATTGTGACAGTCTTTTGGCCAATTAAACAAATACATAACATTTCAAGTCAAACGTAACAAGTTCAAGCCATATTCTCCATGGAGGTGGGGAGGATATTTGGTATATCGTGGAATATTTTAACATTTCTACGGGGAAAAGCAGGAGGGGGGGGCTTAAGTTTGTGGAGATGCAAGTCCCCTCGCAGTAAAGACGCGTGTTTTTCAGCTTCTCTGCAATAAAAACAAACACGCAAAAATGATAACAAACACACACACTTTTATTTTGTTTTTGTTTTTCTCTACAGATGATTCCTGCACTGACTCATTCACACTGAACCAAGTTGCCAGGATGCACTGCTATCTGGACCTCATCTACCAGACCTGGCAGACCACGTCCAAGCCGCCTCTCGTGCCAATGCCGCCCCAAGTGGTCGAGCAGCATCATAATTCAGTTACACTGGAATGGTTCCCACCCATTTCGGGACATTTTTACAACAGGTGAACGAGCTAACTGCCCTCTAAACTCAATTTTTTTTATGACGTTGCAAATACATCATATGGTTTTACCCGAAATGGCTCCAGTTTTTTGAGCTAAGTCTGTATCTAAGTTGGTTGCTGTGTCTTACTGTTGGTTTCCTAGAGAATTGGGATCAGTGTGTGATAAATGCACAGAAGGGGGGGTCCTGCTGCAGTACGCCTCCAACTCCTCCTCGCCGCGGCCCTGCGCCCCCTCCGGACACTGGTCGCCCCGAGAAGCTGAAGGTAGGTCTCTTTAAAACTCGCTTATTTGCGTTGTTATTTCACGTTTAAACTTGATTGAGCGCCATTTAAATCTAAAATAATCAACTGTATCATAGTGAAATGTTGATTAAACGGTTCCTTAACGTGAAAGGCTGGATCCGAATCTCATTTTTGCAAAGAACCGAATCTTTTTCTTTTAATTTTTTATCAATTTTTACACTGATTAAAGCTAAATCAACACAAGAATGAGCACAAAAGCAGAGCAGGCGACAGGAGTGAGAGCAGCTTTGTGCACAAAAAACACATTTCACATCATAATAACAGTTAGTTTTTAATCATTATTATTCTACTGCAACGTTTTATTTAAATTTTCATCATTCCAAAGAGTAAACTCGCTCCCACTCTCAGTTTGAACCATTTTCTGTCTGTGATTAGTTTGTTGATAAAATGAGTTCTCACATTGGCTTCTGTCGTGTAAATAAATCGTTAAAGAGCCAGTCTTTTGAACGGCTCTTTGAAATGAACGGATAGAAAAGATTCGGATCCCCTAAAAGAGCCGAAAGTCCCGTCACCAGCTGATGGGACGTGATGAGATTGTTACAGGTTGTTATTTTGCATTAATAGCTCTGATTAGCTGCTTGTTGTGTTGGTTAAGATTACTCCAGGTTTTATGAGCTCAAGATGCCTCTGAGCAGAACAAGTCTGGGCATGTCTGAGTCTCAGAGTAAACGGAGTAAACTCTTTTCCCTCTTGGACGGAGTCTGTGACAGAAGCAATAACTGTTGCCTCTTTGTTTAAATTAGACTATTTTAGCACTCAATTATCAGTCTATTTATCCTGTCAAAAACTAAACTCAAAATGAATAAACAGACCATTTTTCCCAATATGTTAAAATAATCATAGTATTTATGATTTCGTTTAGGTTAATGTTCATGACCAAGTGAACTCTGTGTCCTCCTGTTAATTTGTGAAATAATCTGGATTTCTACAGTAAAGCACAGTGCACACGTGAACTTTAAACACACTTATTTTAATCTTAGACTAATGTTCTAACAGAAGGATGTGCTCAAAAGTACAAAGCTGTCATTTTAAAGTGAACATCTACACGTATAGAATGTATAACCTAAGATTTTCTAGTGCGTATTATGTCGACTGTCATCATTCAGTTGCCTGTGTGTGTTTTTATATCTGTACATTTCTTGCATAGCTGGACTTGCATGCGTAGGAAATGTAGCGTACATGTGTTTTTCATAAGAAGCTGGTCTGTACAGAGTGGGTGAAATGTTATGTAAAAACGTATGTATTTTCTCAGTAGCTCTAACAGTCTTCAGATGAGACTCAGATCAAACTCCACTCACGTTTGCGTTGTGCACTGTTAGTTGGTCTTATTTGCAGTATGTCAAGTACACACATCAGATACTGCTCTAGTGCGGCCTACTATGTACCACGGAAAAACCAAATGATATAACGAACAATTGTAAAGTGTCACATGACCCAGCTTCTTTAACTCGGCGTTTATGACTTTCATAACTGGCCTGTTTGTGCAGAGGCGGCGCTCATGAGGCACAGTGGACGTGTGCGTCTGGTAAAAGTGTGTGAGACACTGACTTAAAACTGGACACTTCTCAGAAAACAAGCCCAGACATATCCTGATCTGTTCTTACGTCTTTCTCCCCGGACGTCCTGGAAACTTTAGAGCACTCATTTGTCCTGAAGTGCAATAACGTCAAACTGCTGCCTCTGACCAATGGATCATTCAGGACATCAACACAGAACATGTTTCTAATCCTCCTCTGTGAGACTGAAGTATGTCTGTATGAAATGGTTTAAGTGTTTACATGTTGTGTCTGCCTCTTCCACAGGCCCTCCAGATGTGGAGCAGGTCTGTGAGCCAAGTGTGCGCACCTGGAGTCCCAATGCTGGAATCGAGCAGGGCACGGTGGGCCTGTCCGAGTGTCCTCTGCAGGGCTGCATGCTTCAGCTGGAGTTCCCACACCCATTAGTCCCAGATTCCCTCACAGTTTGGGTGACCTTCTTTGGCGCTGAGGAAACAGCCCTACCGGCCATCCACAACATCCTGCTGCTGACGGTCAACGGGAACAATATCTCACTCGGTCCAAGCAACGTGTTCTGCGACACCCCGCTGACCATAAAGCTGGATGTTGAGGAGCGAGTGTATGGCGTCCAGATTTTCACCATGGAGCAGCACCTGGAGATCGATGCCACGCTCTTGGCCTCTAAATCTGACTGCGAACTGTGCAGAAACTGTGAACCTCTGCGATATCGCCTGCTGCGCCAGCCGCCATTTAACCACGCCCCCACGGGTCTGATGCTGAATGAACCAGTGCGGAGGTACACAGATAGGTAAGAAAGAACGTTTTTACTTCAGTCATAAGAATACAGTCAAATGTGTAGCTTTACGTCCATTCTTTGTCATCATCAGCGAGGTATTAGCCAAAACGTCGAGCTCATCACATAACACTGCATTTATATATTCTTGAGAGGAGGTGTTTTTGTTTGGAAACAGTTCCCAAAAATGTTGTGTGAGATATCCTTTCCAGTCTCCAGTTTGTAAGTCTGCTGCCAAACATTAGTTTCCCAAGTCACAGGTCAGACAATGCCCACATGTGTTTTCCTCCCCAGAGCAAGGGCAACTTCTATTGTTCAAAGTATTTGCTGCACTGCGGTGAGAGCTTGGCACTTTTACTTTCTGGGAATGTGCTGACTCAATACAAATTAGGTTATATATGGCACTTTTGCGTGTTATGCCATCCGCTAACATGCTGTCTGGGCCGTTTCATGATGGGGAAACCGCTTCACTGACAATGAGGATGTGTTTTACTAGAAATTAAGTTACTAAATATTTCTCTTTTGGCAGCTTTTTGGTTAAACAACAAGAAATGTATTCGTTTGTGGTTCTTGGTACACTTACTGATGTACCCTAGGTAGTTTTATCACTGTGGTATATTTCACTAGCTGTGGTCACATTCCAGTGGTGGTGGTCAGTCGACAAGTATTTTTGTTTTGAGAGCGTATGGGTCTCCCGTAGATGCGTGGGGATCAGTTCTGTATGTACGCAGTGTGTTGTCAGATATACCGGTACTTTATATATATAACTTGAGATGCTGTTGAGCGAAAATTTCACTGTGTTCTGGTCAAAATTCACATCCAGATGTTTTGGAGTAGTCCTAAAGTAATGTAAAGTGGTCTGTTTGGCGTAGTTCCTTCTGCTGGAATGCGTCGGTTGACCACACAGTGAGTCCAGCAGGTTTCCATAGAGATGAATGGAGCAGAAAGGGCTTGACGAAAGAGGTGACTGACCCCCTGCTGTCAGGGCACTGGCCCCCTAGACCGGGGGGTACGTACCGGGAGGAACCATTGGCGTCTCGGCTCCTCTAATTCCATTCACTGGTGGTGTTTTTGGAGAGGTTACAGGGCTGGTAGGTCAGGGCGATAAGATGGATGAAATGAATAGGTGTTGCCGGGGCAGAAAGTTGGACCTGATGGGGGTAAATGGTTGCAAAGCTGTAGAGGGCAATAGGTGATGAAGGAGAACATTAGGGGGTCAAGAAGGAATGAGCAGAAAAGGCGAGAAGGGTTGGGTTACGGTGACCCTGTACCTCCTCAGACCCATCCCAGGGGCTAATCCCGTGTCTGGTGTGATTTTCATAGCTGTCACTGAGGCCAAACTTGTCTTTTCTGATGTGAACAGACCTCCAAGCTCAAAGGTAAACTGCCTAAAGTGTGTCTGCGCTACTGCTAAAAACAAATGTTACGTATGTGAAACAGCGGCATCAAAAGAAAACCGTGTTCTGAAGTTTGTTGCTCTTCCACGACCAAATTTAAGAGGTTTTTTTAAACTTTCTTATGATATTTCTTCGCTAAAAACGCACCAATTTGCTCGACGATGAGGTAAAACAACGAACAATCCCGGTAAATCCAGCCTATATAACCTAAAAGGACAGGATAAGGTAAGATAAATAGAAACAGACTTTGTTATATTTATGTTCTTGTGGCGAGAGGTTCTGGATGGACCGGAGCCTCCAGCCCCGAGGACAGTGGCTCAGTAACAGGAGCGTCCGCACACGAGCTCCCGCTTGGCTCTTTTCCTTGTCCGAGACTGGGTCCTCTCTCATACGACTCTAATGGGCAGTTATTGAGAGTAAATAAATTGAACGGGAGGGCGTGTTTGCGTATGGCCTGATGTTTCAGTCCACACAGAACCAGATAACTGCGGCGGGAGGAGCTCTGGCGTTCCCGACGTCTGTATTGATAGTTTCGCGGCCAACAGAAATATTTAATTCAGAGCAAGTGTTTCCATTAGTGAAATTAATTTTGTTACCTGATCCCGCTTGACCAGAAACTAATTATAAATGATTGAATAATAATAAAATACATGAGTCCATATTACACGCCTCTTCAGTTTCATTCGGTTTTGCTCCTCTTATAAAAGCGTTTATCCTCCCAGAGTTTATGTCAGCTTAACCTTCTTAGTTTGTAATAAGACCACTTTGATACCAGGTCAGAAGTTCTCTTTTGGTGAAGCTTTGTGCACAGTGAAGTGGAGCTAACGGCTGTAGTGTTGTTTCAAACCTTCAGTGGTGTTGTCATGTGATTTTAACAGACGTTTACACTGGTCTCTGTTGTCTGCTGCAGGATTGATTCTTATCTAAATGGTCTGGACCCGTGGCAGGGGCATGGAAGCAGCTTGTGAAGGCCACAAACTGAGTAGAAGTGAATACAGTTTTGTCTGGAGTCTGGGGATAAACTGCAGGTCACTTTGCTCTGAGGAAGTTTGGCCCCTGCTGTCAGAAAAGTTCAGTTTAACCTCTAGACTAAAGGAAATGATCAGAATAAACTCTTCTTCTACTGTGATTTATTCTTATTTTTGTGTTAAACTTAATGTGACTTTATACTCTGCATTGTACAGTATTATTTGTTTCTTCTTGAATGTGTGAATTAAACAGATGGATTTCTTATAATCAGTGGTTTGGAGCACGAGTCGTTAAGATTCATTTAATAATTAAAACTCTAAGACTTCACTTCGGCGGTGACTGTGATTTCCTCTGTCAAGACTTTGTGACATCTGTCCTTCTTTTGGTTGCTCCTGTTTGATTGTCCCGCTCCTGTCTGGTTGTCCTACACTTGTCTGGTTGTCCCGCTCCTGTCTGATTGTCCTACACTTGTCTGGTTGTCCCGCTCCTGTCTGATTGTCCTACACTTGTCTGGTTGTCCTACACTTGTCTGGTTGTCCTACACTTGTCTAGTTGTCCCGCTCCTGTCTGGTTGTCCTACACTTGTCTGGTTGTCCTGCTCCTGTCTGATTGTCCTACACTTGTCTGGTTGTCCCGCTCCTGTCTGATTGTCCCGCTCCTGTCTGGTTGTCCTACACTTGTCTGGTTGTCCTACACTTGTCTGGTTGTCCTGCTTTTGTCTGATTGTCCCGCTCCTGTCTGGTTGTCCTACACTTGTCTGGTTGTCCTACACTTGTCTAGTTGTCCTGCTTTTGTCTGGTTGTCCTACACTTGTCTGGTTGTCCCGCTCCTGTCTGGTTGTCCCGCTTTTGTCTGGTTGTCCTACACTTGTCTGGTTGTCCTACACTTGTCTGGTTGTCCTGCTCCTGTCTGGTTGTCCTGTTCCTGTCTGGTTGTCCTGCTTTTGTCTGGTTGTCCTACACTTGTCTGGTTGTCCTGCTTTTGTCTGGTTGTCCTACACTTGTCTGGTTGTCCCGCTCCTGTCTAGTTGTCCTACACTTGTCTGGTTGTCCTGCTCCTGTCTGATTGTCCTACACTTGTCTGGTTGTCCCGCTCCTGTCTGATTGTCCCGCTCCTGTCTGGTTGTCCTACACTTGTCTGGTTGTCCTACACTTGTCTAGTTGTCCTGCTTTTGTCTGATTGTCCCGCTCCTGTCTGGTTGTCCTACACTTGTCTGGTTGTCCTACACTTGTCTGGTTGTCCTGCTTTTGTCTGGTTGTCCTACACTTGTCTGGTTGTCCCGCTCCTGTCTGGTTGTCCTACACTTGTCTGGTTGTCCTACACTTGTCTGGTTGTCCTGCTCCTGTCTGGTTGTCCTGTTCCTGTCTGGTTGTCCTGCTTTTGTCTGGTTGTCCTACACTTGTCTGGTTGTCCCGCTCCTGTCTGGTTGTCCTACACTTGTCTGGTTGTCCTACACTTGTCTGGTTGTCCCGCTCCTGTCTAGTTGTCCTACACTTGTCTGGTTGTCCTGCTCCTGTCTGATTGTCCTACACTTGTCTGGTTGTCCCGCTCCTGTCTGATTGTCCCGCTCCTGTCTGGTTGTCCTACACTTGTCTGGTTGTCCTACACTTGTCTGGTTGTCCTGCTTTTGTCTGGTTGTCCTACACTTGTCTGGTTGTCCCGCTCCTGTCTGGTTGTCCTACACTTGTCTGGTTGTCCTACACTTGTCTGGTTGTCCCGCTCCTGTCTGATTGTCCCGCTCCTGTCTGGTTGTCCTACACTTGTCTGGTTGTCCTACACTTGTCTGGTTGTCCTGCTTTTGTCTGGTTGTCCTACACTTGTCTGGTTGTCCCGCTCCTGTCTGGTTGTCCTACACTTGTCTGGTTGTCCTACACTTGTCTGGTTGTCCCGCTCCTGTCTAGTTGTCCTGCTCCTGTCTCATTGTCCTGCTCCTGTCTGGTTGTCCCGCTCCTGTCTCATTGTCCCGCTCCTGTCTCATTGTCCCATGTTTCCTTGAATCTTAAACCGAATCGAGTTCATTGTGAGACGAGAACTCATTTATTTTTTATAAGTGGTCATCAAGAAAATACCATCAAAACATATTCTAAAAGTGATTATGAAGTGGAGTCTAAAAAGTGATTGTGCTCTTTTTAATTCAGGAGCCATAAGTGATGAGGACGTGGCGTCTCGCCAGCGCCTCAGTCTGAGGAGCTAATGGGACTGAGCCGTCATTAACTTTACTGTTCACACCTGCACCGCTCTTTTTTTACCATATGTCAAAATTTACACCATAAAAAAGTGGCTTCAAAAATATAAATATGGGAAAATACGGCTCTAACCTTCTGCTAACCTTTTAAGAGAAAGTGCTTTGCATATTTTATCACTGTGCATCAACACACACATATCGGCAATTTAAGACCCAGCGCCCTGAAAGCCAAAAGACATAAAAGACTTGGACCAATCAAAGCCCCAGACAATTAGCAGAGATGATTATAACTCACAATAATCACTACATGGACTTATGGTTCAATATAAGATCCATGGAACGGTCACTTCTGGCGGTCAGTGTTTATTGTGGTACTTTTTCCTTGTACTATTGGGGAAACTGTTTGTTTTTTTCCTGTACTGCAACAGGAACTGAGCTGTAGACGGTTGAATAAATAACTTCTACGGCCTTTTTTATAGATGCAAACTAACTACTAAAGTGTCTCATTTTTGTGGTTATTTATTGCAGTTCGTATAATGTGGCTAAAAAAACACATTTAGATTAGTTTTTGGGGATAATTTGGCTTCAGTTGTTGTGTCTGTGGCATAAATGAGTTTCAGTATCATTGTTTATCGTCTATATTTTGTACTTTAGTTGCTGTGTATATTTTGCCTTTTGTATTTTATAAGTTTATATATAAAACGTGGCTCACTCAGCTGCTCTTGTTGTTTGAGGTTTGACATTTTACTCGTTTGTACATTTTCCTCCTAATATTTGATTATGGAAACATCACCATTTCTTCCACGATCATCCAACCTTTTTTCTGCCTCTTCTTTTAGGGATCTGATGCCAAAAGTCGTGTACACGTATCAAGTTCAAACTGTATCTAGCTGGAGTGAGAGCGAGCCCTCGCCGCCGCTCGTGCACCAAGTGGGCGCTCCGTACTGTGGAGACGGCCGTATTCAAAGGTACAACTGTCCAGAGACACTTTAAAACGCAAGATACACTCTATTTCCGTCCTATTTACTCCTTTTTGTTTCAGTTTCAAAGGAGAGGAGTGTGACGACAAAAACTCTGTGAACGGGGACGGCTGCTCCAGTCAATGCAAGAAAGAGCCTTTCTTCAACTGTGTCGGTAAGTTTGACTTTTGTAAATAAAGATGAGCCTCATGAGCTGATTTTTAGGGGCATAAACATATTCAACAAAAAGACGTCTATGTCCAAAACCACAAAACAACCCACGGTGTAATGTGTATCAGTGAAATGAACACTTGTAGATGTGATTGTCTTGGCCCATGTTCGACGCGGCTGAAGAGTCTAATGGCATCCAGAAGATGAGGGTAGATTTGAGATTAAGAAGACGGATGGAGAGAGTTCATTTACATTTGGGGAAATGACTGTCCCGGTCAACAGTGAGCCCTGGTCCACTACAAGACTGTAGTGGGCCAGGGCTGTAGTGGGCCAGGACTGTAGTGGGCCAGGACTGTAGTGGGCCAGGGCTGTAGTGGGCCAGGGCTGTAGTGGGCCAGGACTGTAGTGGGCCAGGGCTGTAGTGGGCCAGGGCTGTAGTGGGCCAGGGCTGTAGTGGGCCAGGGCTGTAGTGGGCCAGGACTGTAGTGGGCCAGGACTGTAGTGGGCCAGGGCTGTAGTGGGCCAGGGCTGTAGTGGGCCAGTAGAACTGGCCTAAAGTCCTGCCTCATCATCAGTCATTTCATAATCAAAATGCAGCTCAGTTCACATTGTGCACTGTAGCAAACACCTTGAGTCTCTGCATGTCCTCCCTCTGTGGACGTGTCCTTGGGCAAGACTCTCAAAGCGCAGTGTGTCCGGTGTCTGCACACTGGAGTTTGTGATTGTGGATGTTTGAATGGTTCCTTGGCACATAGGCTGGATGTATTTTGTTTGTGCTGTGTGTGTTGCCTCTTTCTTCTTTGAATGGCTGCAGAGTGGTGTCTGTATTCAGTGCCCCCTCAGTAGCCCCTCGACTCACTACTGCCAGAGCACAGAGCTGACTTGAGTTTTTGGCCGTGCAAAGAGGAGGGCTGGAATTTCGAGGAGGAGGCCCCAGCCAACTTGGCACAGAGTGCCGCCGTTCCCCCTAACGGGAACCCCAGTGGCTGACACTGCTGTAGCTGAGATCTCTGAGGCCGAGCCTTTCTCCGGCTCCTCTGCTCCGTCCTCCAGCCCGAGTCCTTATACCTTATACATTAGATTTACATTGCCACGCAAATGTTCCATTGACAACCATTTATTTGATCTTTTTTCCCATCTATTTTCCATCCATTTGTCAAACATCTCTCTCTCTCTGTTTTCCATCAAAGCAGCGTTATCTAAGCATGACCTACTCCATGGTGTAGCTGGCTTCATTTTTTATGTAACTGTGTTTTACTTGCAGAAGAGCCCAGTATGTGCTACTATTACGATGGCGATGGGGTGTGTGAGGACTTTGAGCGGGAGACGGGGGTCAGAGACTGTGGTCTCTACACACCCAGTGGCTTTTTGGACCAGTGGGCCACCAGTGTGGAAGTGTCCCAAGAGGAGAAGCCCTACTGCTCTGGAGAGGTGGCTGCAGGATATCCTGCTGTGACTAAGGTACGTTTAAAGACGATATCAAACACAGTCCTCCACAAGACGTGCTTAAATATCACAAACCATTAATACAACAGAGAAGAAAATGCAAATGACTAAATCAAATGGCTATTGGGGAAAATCTAACATTTAAAGCCCTTTTGCTGCTGAGTTGATTTTCAAAGTGTGTATAATTCAGAGATGAGACTGGAGAGGCATGCCCATGCAGCCATGAAGAGAAGACTAGTGTAAAGAACACTCCGTTCAAACAAAAGCCATGCTGTCAAGAACACACTGTTCCCTGAGGGTTATCTGTGATCACATCAAGGCCACAGCCGGCACAGTCTGAGGAGGTCACACCTTTACATGGACACGTACAGAGAAATGTGCACATTATCTGCTGCGGGAAAGCACTGTTTCATTTTCTTATCATCAAAGAAAACTCATTATAGTTATTTATATAAAATGCACTTTTGTGTTAAACAAGGCCATTTTTAGTGACTGTTATTTAGACACACACTGAATCCCACGTCCAAAAGGAAGAAAAATGCTCAGATTTTATATGGGTCAGTGGATCTGACCGCTACCAATGATGTTTATGTCGAGAGCGGGATTTGAACCACCAACCCTTGGGTCAGTGTCGCCCTTTTCTGTTGTTGCATCTTTGTTTTTTTCTATCTGCTGTTAACATGACTTAACCCTCAGCGCTGTATTAACCCACACGTAGGTGAGAGGACGCTGATTTTAAAGAACTTCCAGGTGAAGATTTTGGTCATTTTCTGTATTTTGTGTGTTTGTTCTTAATGAGGAGTTGCTGGATAAGATCTGGTATTGTTGTTTCAGATATTTTGACTTTTCCTGTTTTCCAAAATAGTACAAAATGTATTGAATGTGTCATGTGCTCTGTTTTCTCCAGATGCAGCACATTTTGCTTATACATGCCATTCTAGTGAGCATAAAGTAGGAAAAAATAAACAAAGCAAGACATTTATTACCAGAAAATGATGTTTCCTGATCTGAGTTGTATTCATCTGTTGGCGTTTAAATTCAGTTTTTGAATAGTAACAATGTTAGAACAAGAGCAAACCTGAAAGGGTCCAGTCCACATCGGTGTGCACATGTTTTATGTTTGGAGTCCCTGTGTGTTAGAACAGTACATCATTTCCTTCTGATCTGGTAAACAAAGCATGTACTGGCATCATGGATCAGGCCTGCTTGATCTCCAAACTCACTGTTGACTCTGTCCATGAGTGTGCGGTGAGCGAGCCGAGCAGCCCGACGATAGGGATCTTTGTGGATGCAAGAAACCAACAAGCACAGGGAGGCATCTGAGGAGAAGGCAGATCATATATCTGACACAGAAATGTGGCACTTTGTAGTTTTAAGTGTGAGCCACGCAAAAACAGTGCTGTAATATAACAAAGTGAGAAAACTAACATGAGGAAACGCTGCATGTGGTTTGTCAACTGTAGTTTTGCTAAGTTAAAGTGATTACCCAAGCGCTACTTTCTGTTTTAACTGTTTTTTTCGAGGCATCTGCAACATAGACATAGCACCTGAATGGAGATGTAGTACAGTGCATACACGCTACTCAAAATGATGAATGTAATTTCCATGGTTTTTCAACGTACACTTTTTCTAAAGGTACTTCTTTTTCCAGTGAAGTTCATAAAAAGAAGGTGCGCAGACACACTCCATGCAGGATTATAGGGCAGGTCCATAGAGGACTGAAATGTACTACTGCTGTCTTTGTGGAGCAGAACATAATGTTCCGCCACTACCACACCATGGAATATGGTGAGCCACTTTGATTTGCTCTGGGGGGATTGGGCTGGAGAAATGGTCCGGGTCTGTGTGTGCTCAGACTTTTGGCCTTTTTCAGTCCGCGGCGTTTGTGCAGATGAGATGTGCTGTTGTGCTGCACTCTGCACATGAAACACATCAAACAATGAGCAGGTCATTTCTCCAGAGGATGCTGCTGCCGGGGCAATCTCTGACGCAACCCCCGGGCACCCTTAGAGAACGCTCCTCTTAATTATACATCAGCAACAGAAGGATCACACTTTACCCTCTCACGCCACATCAAACTGCCTCACACATCTCTCAGTGTACAAACGCACAGTATACACATCACCTTTTTGTCGGTAATGCTTTAGAGTAGAGCGTTAGGAAGGTAAGGGAGGCTATAAAAACAACTCTAGTTAAAACATGGAAACAGCTTTCTCCAATTCCAAGGAAAGCAGCGTATAGTGTGGTGTCAGTGCTCGGGTTGTCAGAAAACCTCCAGATGCTAAGACTTATTTCTAAACTCGAAGCTTATTTAAACCGTTATTGATAGAATCGATCTTAAAACTTTTTCAGATGTAACGTGACCATGTGTTTGCCTGGGACCCAGAACACACACGTCTTCAATGCTTCACGAAAGACGGGAGTGCGGTCGCCGGCGAATCTCCCGTGCGCGATTGACAGGTGGATCGGCCAATCGGGGACACGCGCGGTCCGTCTGTATCGGAAAAAATAAGGAAAAAAAATATCACAGGGGACTAAAAACATTGTGGATTTGGCTGAGCTTGAGACGCAACGGAGGGCGTGGAGAGTTGCCAGGGATTTTCCAGGCAAACCATGTGGTGAAATTTAAGGCAAAAAATTAAAATTCAATTATATTCTACACAGTTTGGATTTGAATATGGACATGTTTGGGATGAGAGCGTCAATATATGTTAAAGAGAGAGTAGAGTATAGCTTGTTTACTGTAGAAATCGGGTTTTTGTGCAGGATGTGTTCACGTAATTTCCTCAAAAAACAAAACAGCAGGACCTTTACGTGAGTCGAGACACAAATGACACAAAACTGGAGTGTTCCTACAGTAGCTGAGCTGTTACTCGCAGTACTGTAAGGCCGCTCTTTCTTTTTCTGCAGCATTCCCTAAAACCGCACAGTGCTCGTCAGGTGCCAGTGACATAAGCATGTGGGAGCGTTAAGAAGAAGCCGCTGGGCTGGGAGGCTTTTTTCCCTTTTACTTTTACCCTTTCGAGCGCCGTCTTAATGTCACATGGAAACCTCAGCGCGCCTCGTGTTTTTTTTAAAAGTCCGTGACGCCCCCTATCAGCTGGTCAACGCGCGCATACACATTGATTTCGCCTCGTTTTATTCGCGATAGTTGTTTTTACCGCCGTGTCCTCTCCACCGCTGCTCGTTTTTTTTTTTTTTTTTGGAGTCGCGGTGCATCATTTCTCCGGTGACACAGGGCGGTTCAGTGGCTCCGGGTGAGGCTGGGTGACAGGACGTTACCTCACACGCTCGGCGCTTACCAACATTCCAATAAAAACTAAAGAGGAAGGTGCTTGGAAACTCACACTGGAGTTTCTTTCCTCTTTTACCGATCGCTCGCGGACGCTTAGTTTAGCCCTGCGCGTTCAAACTTTAAAGCTGTTTATGTTTCTCATTTCAGATCTGACGGTTATTAAAGTTATAAATCTACTTCCTGGTGGGACGGGGCGGCGGTTGTGACCTGAGCAATGGACGTAGCTAACCTGCTAGCGGCTCCAATTCGCTTTCTATTGAAAAACTGTCGCCTCTCTCTGTAACTGCTGCTGTCAGACTCGTCATTTGGGTCTTAAATGTTCGTATTAACCCGCTCTGCATGATCCTGGGGCTTTTATTTCGCTATTGTGTCTGTAAATCAAGATATAGGCGCTAATAAGAGACAAATAAGCTGCCTTTTCGCTTCTGCTAGCGTTAGCAACAGGTTTGAGTGACAGCGTTGCTAAGCCAAGCCAGCAGTGCGGACGAGACGGGGCGAGTAGACGGGTAAATCGCATCTGATGATGAGCGTTTCATCGATATCGCGGGTTTCGTCGGGGAGAAAACTTGACACGGCACGGAGGAAACCGACGGACAACGCTCTACAGTCCTTTAGCCAATCGGGACGCAGAACACAATGACAAAAAAATCCACGAAACAGCGAGAACGTGAAAGGTGAAGCGCGATATAGCGAAGGACAACTGTACTGTGAAGATTAGCCTCACGCAAAAGACGATGGCGGCGAACACGACAGTAAGACTCCAGAATTAGGTGAATATCCCGTCGCGTTTTGATGTTTTTGGTTCATCAAGACCTGCATTACGACTCTTCTGGTCCAGTGAAATGTGTCGGAGTCTCTCTTTGTGTCTTTATGTGTTTGTTTAATCTACAGTACGTGCTATTAGACCCATTATCGTTGTCATTACTCTCCGGACTAAAGAACCGCTCTTACTTTTTTACTGTTTTCCGGCCTTTTGATGAACGTTTCCAGCGAACGTATAATAGATTTTGAAGCGATTGGGTGTGACAGCTGGCATTTTCACTTTCTCCCTCACCTTTAGCGACCAGTATTTCCCCTTAGGCTTAGAGACACTTCCTCGTGCTTTTATCTGAAGTGGTGATTTACAAACACAGTGCGCGTCTGCAGACCGGGGTCGGCCGGTGTCTGCTGCGCTCGCTCGCCAACTGCTGCAAATGAACTCCATGTGTTGCTGCGTGTGCGCGTGTGTGTCTGAACGCGTCTCCTGCTAAATACCTTTTTTAAGAAGATGCATGGTTTTCCTTGTGAACGCACGTTAAATAGATACGCGGAACTGACAGTTTTTGTTTATTCGGTTTCGTTTGAATTCTACTTTTTGGAAAATAGCAAGAACTGAATGTATGAAAGTGTCGTTCGGGGCTGAAGATACGTCACAAACTGTCGTCCTCCGAAGTAATAATGACACTTGCGCGGAAGAATAAGTGTTACTGCTGTCAGACGCCGCGCTAAAACTGCATATTGTCGTTTTGCGATTGCGATTTCACACTAATTCCTCCCGCGTGAGCCTTTAGTGATGGTGTTTGCTCCTGGTTTAACGTGCAAGAAACACCGGGGAGATACGTGAGGATGAGGAGGAGGGGTGTGGATGAAGGTGTAGTTAGTGGCACCTTTGTGGTATGAATAAGTGATTAATTTATACAAAAGCTCCTGTTAAATTAGCATCATGTTTGCAGCTTCTGAAAATGCTGGAGCTGTTTGATAATTTGGGTTTACGTTCTAAAAATAACCCACAATAGATGAAATCCACGAAGTATCAGCTTTATTTTTTACAATTATTCTATTTGTTTTGCAGCTGTAAAATCCCTCGCCACACACTATCAGAATCAGAATCAGAATCCTTTTATTGCCATCGTAGGAACTTATTGTGGTGATAAAGTGCAACATAAAAACACTTAATAAATACAAATACAAATAAGGGCATGCATGAAGTTAAAAAAAGATATGCTTAAAAATCTAATAAAATACTTAAAGGTAGAAAATATATACAACAGCAGCATCAGAACAACAGTGCAAACATGACTTATTAAAGTGACCGATGTTATAAACTGTCCAGTTTTGTGCAGATATTATAAAGTGTCATGAGACAAACAGCAGAGGGGAAGAAACTGTTCTTATGACGAGAGGTTCTGGTCCCAATGGACCGTAGCCTCCTGCCAGAGGGAAGAGGCTCAAATAGTCCATGTCCAGGGTGAGAAGTGTCAGCTGCTCTACGGCCTGCTCGCCCCGAGTCCTGGAGACGTACAGGTCCTGTAGAGATGGAAGGAGCAGCCAATCACCTTCTCAGCAGAGGCACAATGTGCTGCAGTCTCTGTCCCTGGCCCCAGTGAACCACACAGTGATGGAGGAGGTGAGGATGGACTCAATGATGGAAGTGTAAAACTGCACCATCATTTGGACCGGCAGCTTGAGTTTCCTCAGCTGCCGCAGGTGGAACATCCTCTGCTGGGCTTTCTTGATGAGGGAGCTGATGGTCGGCTCAGCACAGTGTCTAAGGGTGGAAGGAGAGACACCGTCTGGGCCTGCGGCCTTACCTTATTCTGCTTCCTGAAAAGTTTAGTCACGTCCTGCACCAAAACTGTGAGGGCAGTGGGGGAGGGGGGGGGGGGGTCGGGGTCCGAGGTGGGTTTGGAGGTAATGTCCATGATGGTGAGGGAGGAGGGGGAGGGGTGTGAGACTTCAAACCTCGCATAAAAGCCGTTTAACTTTTCTGTTAGTTGTTTGTTGTCCACGGCTGGAGGGGCTTTGGGCCTGTAGTTGGTGATTTGCCTAAGCCCTCTCCAGACAGAAGCAGAGTCGTTGGTGGAGAATTGCTTCTCCAGACGTGTATTGTACTTCGCTTTAGCCTTCTCCACCTCTTTGCTAAAAGCATACTTGCAACGCCTGTAGCCTTCACGATCTTCTGCCCTGAAAGCCATCTCCTTTTCCCTCCTCAGATGTCTCAGTCTGGGTGTGAACCAGGGTTTGTCGTTGTTAAAAGTCACCCTGGTGCATGATGGAACGATGCTGTCCTCACAGAACTGAATGTATGACGTCACAGTGTCTGTGTACTCATCCAAACTGTCTGTGGCCTTGTACTCCTCCTGCTGTAGCTCCCGCATAGAGTTACTCCTCCTCGATACCTGTTTGTTTTCTGGAATCTTCTTGTGACAGTAAACCACACCAAACCTGCCTTTGCACTCACATAACACACATTTTAGAGCAGGAGTGACTCCAGAAATGACCCGATGTCTTTGTGTGTTTATTATTGACTGTACGATTACACAATCCCAGACAGGACCACACTCCCGGCTGCTCTCAGGTGTTCGTTAACTCACCTGCATCTCTAAAACGCCCGCTCAGCTCGAAGGAGAAAGGTCAAGTCGACAGATCCTGGGGCAGATATATGGACAGATCGCTGCTCTGACCAGTTTTCCATTGTGGCAGGATCTTACAGTAGCTTCTCCAGCAGAACTCTCATGTTACCGGTGTCTCATTTCACTTGCTCAGGGCCGCGGGCGAAACTCGCTGTCCTTGGGTGTTTGCCCTCCCTCACCTTTGGCTGTCTTAATTTTTTATGTGGTATATTTTAACTGCTGATGACACGAGGTCTGCGTTTAAAGTTCATCACAGACTGTACAAAGTGTGAATCTGGTTTGGTTATTGAACGCTCAACAGTTTTGAATGTTTTATGCAAGTTTTCTGGTTTTGTTTTGGTCATGTGTGGAGTTAATGTCACTGCAGATTGTTATATTTAGTTAACAAATATATAATAATAATAAATAAATGAATAAAACGCAATGTAACTGGAGCGTATCAGGAGAAACAGGTCACAGTTTTGGAAAAAGTTTGAATGTTCGATCGTGAAAAGACAGTGTTTTTTTATTTTTTCTTTGTCTTTGTGACTATTGTGTTGTTGTTTTGTGTTGCCCAGACGTGCCAGTCGAAGGTGTTTGACTTGTCAGACGGCGTCTCGCAGTACGCATGGTTCCCCTGCCACGGGGGCAGTCAGACACACTGGGGAAACTCCAACTACTGGCTCAAGGTAAGACCTTGCACATACTGCTACTGTGAGCTGTTTAAAGTGGGACAAAATGTTAAGATGTTTTTTCCAAATTGATTTTATCTTCATCCTGGCAGAGTGTCGTCTCCGCTCCACGCTACACACTGGAAAGTCACTAGAAAAGGGCACATATTTACGATTTAATGACAATACAAATCTGTGTGAGCATAGTTTTTAAGATGTAAGAGAAAAGCACAGTCTCCGTTGCTAAGAGAAATTCGTTTTACCTTATTCGGCCCCGCCCATTTCCACCCCATTCATTTAAGAGAATTTGGGAAAAGTTTCGCTGCTAAAATCTGATATAAAGTAGTGTTAATTTGCGTCACGTGACCAACAAATCAACGCTGCCCCGACTCTCTGGAGGCTTTAAAACAGCGGCGTAGTCCAGATAGAGCTTATTTACACTGGTCCCTCATTTATCGCGGGGGTCACGTTCTAAAAATAACCCGCAATAGGCGAAATCCGTGAAGTATCAGCTTTATTTTTTAGTTATTCTATGTTTTAAGGCTGTAAAACCCCTCACCGCACACTTTATACACTTTTCTCTCTCATTTTGTTGGTGCAGAACGTTTCATCGACATTGTGGGTTTTGTCGGGGAGAAAACAAATTGCAAACGTACAGCACTTCGGAGTCACACTGCGATCCAACGTTTATGTAAATTTGTCTGAACACATTCTGTACTGGACAGGAGACACGGCACGGAGGAGACTGATGGACAATGGTCTACAGTCCAACAGCCAATCAGGACGCACAACACAACGGTCTACTGTCCCTTAGCCAATCAGGACGCAGAACACAATGGTCTGCAGTCCCTTAGCCAATCAGGATGCACGACACAATGGTCTACTGCCCCTTAGCCAATCAGGACACAGAACACAATGCAGATTGAGACGCTGTGAAAAAGCATGAAAAATTACACAAAAAAATCTAAAAAACCCACCTCCACCCTGCGATAAAGTTGGTTATTTTTGTCGTTGCATTGTCTTCTTCTGCGCAGGCTCACTTTTCACATCCCATGGTGGCGGCGGCGGTCATCATTCACCTGGCGGCGGACGGGACCAGTTACATCGACCAGACGCAGTGCAACATCACGGTGCAGCTGGTGGACACTAACGAAGGCAACCACAGCCTGGGTACGAACGCACAATAAACGATCAATAACTGTGCACGATAACGTTTATTTAGACTTTAAAGGATGACGTCACGGTGCGTGTTCACAGGGGAGTGGCGCCTCAGCTGCCGCACGAACCCGCTGGTGATCCCCGTGAGCCACGACCTGTCCATGGCGTTCTACCACACCAAGGCCATACGCGTCATGTTCAACTCGCACCTCGTGGCCATCTCCGGCGTCGGCATGCGCTCCTTCCAATCCTTCGATCCCATCACCATCAGCGGCTGCCAGAGCAACGAGATCTACAACCCCACTGGACAGAGGTGAATACACACTATACAAAACACACAACACACACTATACACACACTATACACATGACAAACACTACACACACTACAAACACTATACACACATTACACAGACACACTACCAGAGCAACGAGATCTACAACCCCACTGGACAGAGGTGAATACACACTATACAAAACACACAACACACACGACAAACACACAACACACACTACAAACACTATACACACACTACACAGACACACTACCAGAGCAACGAGATCTACAACCCCACTGGACAGAGGTGAATACACACTATACACACACACTATACACACTACACACACACTACAAATACTACACACACACTACAAACACTATACACACACTACAAACACTATACACACATTACACAGACACACTACACACACACTACCAGAGCAACGAGATCTACAATCCCACTGGACAGAGGTGAATACACACTATACACACTATACACACTATACACACTATACACACATTACATACACTATACACACATACTACACACACGACAAACACTACACACACACTACAGACACTACCAGAGCAACGAGATCTACAATCCCACTGGACAGAGGTGAATACACACTACACACCCACACCCCCCCACACACACACACCAAGCCACTTAATACAACTAATAAATTCATGTTCAATGACCAACATCAAACATGATATTTAGAATTCACGGGTCGTTAGTTAGCCTCTGTTAGCCTCACTTAGTCTCAGTTAGCCTTAGTTCACTTCAGTTAGCCTCAGTTATCCTCCGTTAGCCTCTGTTAGCCTCAGTTTGCCTCTGTTATCTTCAGCTATCCTCCATTAGCCTCACTTAGTCTCAGTTAGCCTCATTTATCCTCCGTTAGCCTCAGTTTGCCTCTGTTATCTTCAGCTATCCTCCATTAGCCTCACAGTCTCAGTTAGGTTAGCCTCATTTATCCTCTGTTATCCTCATTTATCCTCCGTTAGCCTCAGTTAGCCTCAATTAGCTTCAGTTAGCCTCAGTTTGCCTCTGTTATCTTCAGCTATCCTCCATTAGCCTCACAGTCTCAGTTAGGTTAGCCTCATTTATCCTCCGTTAGCCTCCGTTAGCCTCAGTTAGCACACCGCTCTTACAGATGTGCTTCTTTCCTGTTAAACTGTAGGATGAGGCCTGTGCACGCAGCGTTAGCCTTTAGCAGCACTCAACACAGATGATGCAGCTCTTAACTGTGTCTTTTATGTCTTTTAAACATATTTTCCCCTTAAAAAAACCTGACGATGAGCTTCCTTACAAAACAAATGAATAAAATATCCCACAGAGTGAAAGTATAACCTTGTGTTTTATGATTTCTGCCCTTTTTTTAATGCTCTGTAGCTGCAGATTGTTGGCTAAACGAGGGGACTGTGTGTTACAGACTGGACCGTTGTAAAAATGGCCGTCGTCATTCAGACTTTAAAGTGCATTAATGTCTCAGGAAACTAACACAGAGCTATGTCCAACTCTGTAAACAGTGTTCAGTCATCTTTATTAAAATGTACCCCTGTGTTTGTAATGATGTTATTCCTCTGTGTGTGTGGGTTTATTGATTTTAGACGCTAGCCTCCGATCGATATATTTTAATTTTTATAAGAACATATGTGTCATGCGTCTGCAGCCGTGTCTGTATCATCCGTCTTCTCTCTCTCTGTCTCTGTTTAGTTGTGTACATTATTCGTGTGAAGCCATCGACTGCCAGGAACCTTTAATCCGCAATGCAGAGCTTAAGTGCAGTAGCTCCAGTCGCCACTTCTTCAACGGCGACCGCTGCACCATCTCCTGCAACTCCGGCTACGTCCTCCAAGTCCACCAGGACGACGACATCATCAAGAGCCAGGTACCGCACCCGTCAGTGACCCGTCAGCGCGTTCACGTTAGCGCTCGAGAGAAAGGTCAGGGGGCAACGTCAGACTGCATAAATAAACGACGCACGTGGACGGGAAATGCGCATTTGATTTGAATCTGCGTTTAAGCCGAGTGAACCCCCACACGAGTTAGCGAGTTAGAGAGTTTAGAGGTTAGAGACCGCGCTCCCTCTGGTCTGTTTTTATCGATTTACCTCCCAAAACGACGCTTGCGGTCTGGAAACGTGACATCATTAAGATTCAGGTGCACAATTAAACGCATCTTGTCCTTTTTTTTCCCCCCCGCCGTACACTTTCACTTACATTGGATATATAATGGCGTGTGAGTGAAGCCCCGCGCGGTGGCGAGTCTGTCGGTGGGCACGCTGCACCATCACTTCACCACAGTCACTTTGAATCTCCGCTCCGCTGGGACCATGACATCATCGCAGACTCTCCCCTCCCCCCTCCCGCTGCTTCGCTCGTCTAAGTCACTGGGAAAGGGCATGCGTTTGCTGCTGTTTTCTTACAGCATGCAGCATCCGCACGTCCACTCGGCGCGATTTATCTAAAACACAATCTCTAAATGGGTTCACGTGTCACACCCTACGAACTCCGACGCTCACAATGAATAACAAGAAAGTATAAATTAGACGGGCTACGCGGTATTTTTATGTTTAAGCTTGGGGGGAAAAAAAAAAAAAGAGGCTTGCATTAGTGTGTTTATTGTGCAGCACTGTGGTTGTCTGGTTAGCGCTTTTGTCTCACAGCAAGAAGGTCCAGGTTCTGGTCTGGGTGGGGCCTCCCTTGTGCGGAGTTTGCATGGTCTTCTCTGGCTTTTTTCTGAGTATTTTTCTACCATCAGCCTCGTGTAATAGTTAAAATCCCTCAGACGGGGCATCCTGATCTGGAGACACAACGGCACTGAAGGACTGATCAAATGCACAGGAAAAATCTCATTATTGGGTCCAGGCCTTAATCTTACCACAGTGTTACCGTAGTCCTCCTGAAACGAGGATAGAGACCATACTTTTTTATCTACAAAATAGTACTTTCTCTATATTATGGCCTGTTCATTGTCAGATGTTTGATATTTGAAAAAGACACAACGTAAAGCGCTCATAATGCCGTCGTGTTCCTGCTTTAGCACAGGGAAAGTGCTTCTGGGAGCGTCACCTGATTAGATAAAGAAATCTGCTCGGGAAATCTCTGCACTTGTTTGAGTCACATCCAGAAGAGTCTCGATCTAATAGTTTGTTTTCAGCTGGAAGTGTCCGCTCGTTTGAGACTCACCTGCACACGCTCTGTCCGACGTGAGCCTTTCCAGACTTTTCTAAACCATTTTTCTTCTTTTTTTTCTTTTATTTTCCCATTGACTTCTGGGAAAGACAAATTGAAGATAACACCTTTTTGAGTATGTTGAGTTTTCTACTGGAAAATTGTTTTCTATGTGTCTCTTATTCTAAGTAAAAGGCAGTTCCATGAGACTAGAAGACAATAAATCGTCCTTTCTTCTGCCGTTCTGTAACAGTTTACCAGTGCATGTGATTATGGTTTGTAAGTGTGCATGCAGTGCAAGTGAATGTCACTCGCTGACAGCCAAATCCACAGACTGAAGAAATATGCTCACACCCCATCGCTCCATTTGTCTTTGAGTCCCTTACACTTCTGGACCAAACTCTCGGTGCAGAAGTTACTTCCAGTTACTGGAAATTACAAAGATAAAATATTCCTGTAAACTGCACTTCTGTGTTATGTAGTTTAAACTCATGTCTAATAGAAATGTTTAGTTATGTTTTCCACTTTTTGCATGCAAATATGAAAATAACTTTTTTATTGAAACCAGATGATGTTAATTTCCCACTGCATTTTTGTGATTATGACACATGAATGTATAGTGACGCTGCAAATAAGAAAACAAACAAACATTTCACTCTGTGCTCACAGCTCAAAACACCACGGGTGTTTGTCACTTTCACAGAAGTCATATCTTCTTGTAGAGCTTGTATCTTCTGGTTTTAATTATGCACAGCACATGATTCTGTTATAATTGACAGGATGTTAATGTTTTACAGAGGAGCCACCGCACTTGTGTCGTCTACGTTATAGAAAGCACGTGTCCGTCACACGCACGTGTGAACACATTCACACTTCTTTAGTAAAAGAAAAATTAAAACCTGTCACCAAAAAGATGTGATAGTGAAGACGTTTAGACAGATCTGAATTTTTCTGTGATCTGACTGTGATCGAACCTGGACTGAGGGGGTTACACAGACGTCCCACTCCCGACGTCCCACTCCCGACGTCCCACTCTGTCACATCCATGTATCTAAATGTTACTGCCCCGTATCAAAATTCTTTTAGAGTAGATTGTAAATTCCATCCATTTCCAAACGTGCCTCACAAAGCCTTTTCTTTGCAGCTCAATATAAAAATAGAACAGTAAAGGGATCCCATTGCAGACTGTGGTGTTTCAGTGGTTGTCCCCTGTGACAGTGTGTGTATTTTATACGCTGTCACACTTCAGCTAAAGTCAATGTGTTTTGTGTTTGAGCTGATCGTGCATTTGTTGGATATCAGTTGTCTAAGTGGCATGACTTGACCTTACAAATGCTATCAGCAGTTACTTGATCTGTGGAGGGGCCCACGTGGTTTACTGACATACAGTGAGCTTAGGCCTGAGCAAGCTTTGTTGGGTTACACACTGATCGCACACTTGTTGGGCTGGAGCGCTGAATCGCTTTGGTTCAGTTCTGTCTAGTGTCGAGGATTCTGTCACAAACTGGTGTATTTATAATCAGAACCTCTCACACTTCTGCTTATTGTTTATGTAATATGAATTAGCGTAGCCTTTCTGTTCTGTAAAACGCACTAAATACTTTTGCTTGGCTCTGAACAGTCGGACTCAACGGTCACCATCACCTGTGCGAACGGGAAGTGGAACAAACAGGTGTCGTGCGAACCCGTGGACTGCGGCATGCCGGACAAGTATCACGTGCATCCTGCCAACTTCATGTACCCCGAAGGCACCACCTACGGCAAGAAAATCACGTTCCAGTGTCGTGAACCCGCGCAGCTCATCGGTAAGACTCATCCAAGGTTCGATTCTCACGGTAAAAAAGGTCTGTAAATGTTCGATGTTTCTTTGCAAAACTTTCTGACAGGTACCAACAACACTCTGACTTGTCTGGAGGACGGTTTGTGGTCGTTTCCGGAGGCCCTGTGCGAGCTGCGCTGCCCGGCTCCTCCCCCCGTCCCCAACGCCGTGCTGCAAACCAAACGCTGCAACGAAAGCGGTCTAAAAGTGGGCACCCTCTGCAAGTACAAGTGCAAACCGGGCTACCACGTCACTAACAAACCCAAGAGGTCAGCGTCGAATATCACACGGTACACGTTCAAAACTTTTAAAATGCACTCGAGCGTTAAAACACAGACGCTGTCCCACTTCAGGCGGGCGTTCAAGCGGCAGTGCACGGAGGACGGCAGCTGGCTGGAGGGGGCGTGCGAGCCGGTGACTTGCGACCCGCCTCCTCCCATCTTCCACGGCTCTTACTACTGCACGGACGGTTTCCGCTTCGACAGCATCTGTAGACTCAACTGCACCGATCCTGCCGGTAATAGCGCCAGTGCCGCTGCAGGAGGCTCCGCCCATACGGTGAGGCTGCTGCACGCTCCATGCAAGCAGGTCTGTCCATCTATTTCCTGTCTCTCTCTGCCTGCTTGAACTATTACACATTTTTTTTGCATGATTTGATAAGTTTATAGACGGTTAATTAAGTGGATATGATTAATACGGTGTGATCTGATTCTAAAACGCGGCTCGTCTTGTTCAAAACGCTAGTCTGCCCTCTACGTTTGGCTGGACCTTTTGTTTCTGTGCCTGTCTTCTCTAGACCTACTCAATTTGACGCCATTATAATTAGATTGATATGGATTTCCAGAACAGCCCTGTCGCTGACTTTTGTAATGTATACACCTTTTAATCTGCTTTGTCTCTCAGGCATTGAGGCTTGGATGCTGAATAATAATTGGATTGTATTTCCCCCTCTCTAGCGGGATACCTCCTCTGTGTCCTTGGCCTCCCCGCTTGTTTGCGTGTGTGTGTGTGTGCGTTTGTGTGTGTGTTTGCGGACGGCTAAATGGTCATTTCGCCAATGCGCGTCTTCTTTTGCAGAGCACCACTTCCAATATGATCCGATGCAGGAAAGATGGAAACTGGACAGGGTCGTTCCGCCTCTGCCCGCACAGCAAAGGTCAATGTTCTTTACCTCAAAACCTCCACCACAACCTCCAGTACTCCTGCAAACGCGGACACGGTATAGGTATGATTTACGGTTTATGATTTATCGCATTGTTTTAGTTGAAATCTCTTTACTACTTTAAGCTCTGCACATATTACCGTAAATTTTGGACTATTGAGCGCACCTGAATATAAGCCGCACTAGCTAAATTGGAAAAGAAAGTCAATTTTGTACAAATATAAGCCGTACCTGAATATAAGCCGCAGCTTTTTTGTGTTGTAACATGAGATTTTTACCCAGAAAGATGTTACACTGAAGGTTTTTTATAGTTTTAATTTAGGAAACGCTTTTTTTCTTTTTAAACTGTGTCTAAAAAGCAGTTCAGTTCATAATCTTTCCCCATGTCTCACTTTTGCATTCACTGTTAGAGCGCCCCCCAGTGGCCGCACTGTTGTATAAGCCGCAGGGTTCAAAACGTGGGGAAAAAAGTAGCGGCTTATAGTCCGAAATTTACGGTATATTAACAAGCGCAGCCTCTTTACTTCAGTTTGTCGAATTTCTATCAGTATCTAAACGTTTCTCTTTTATCTGCGTGTCTTTTTTCTTGAGGTCTCCATTCGGTCAAGCCTCGTGTTTTATTTGACAGTGTAATTATACATTTTTGCAGGTGAAGAGTGCGAGCTGTCATGCCGAGAGAGCACAAACGATGTGGTGATCCTCCCTAGCAACATGAGCGTGGACAACGTACTGAGGGAGCACTGGAGGAACCCACCCAAAGTCAAGGTGGGTTCTTTTGATGTTTGCGCACGTTAGCGTTCTGACAGACGCACTTCGCAAACTTCTGCCATGCGCAACTCGTCTCTATGGAATTTCACAGGCCCTTTCCACATCCTCGCTCTATTATTTCCAGTACAGAATGCCAGCTGCTGTCCTTTCATCCTCTCTGTTCTATATAACGCCAGTGTTTATGGTACGCCACAGAAGTGTTCAGGTAATATTTAAAAGCCCGAGCGTTTATTTTAATAGATCCATATACGACGTACACTGAGATGTAACATGAAATCCCGTATCGATTGGTTATTTCTAGGAAACACGCAACATACCGGTAAATAAATATCACTTTTTGAGCTATACACGCGTTCCTTGTTCATTATAATTACCATTTTAATACATTTACGACTAAAAGAGACATAAAAAAATGATTAAACCTGCAATGATGACTAATCCCTATAGAAAAAAAATCCAAAAATCTATAAATTAACTCAATAATAAGGACAATATTCTAGGAAACACGCAACATAACGGTAAATAAATATCACTTTTTGAGCTATACACGCGTTCCTTGTTCATTATAATTGCCATTTTAATACATTTACGACTAAAAGAGACATAAAAAAATGATTAAACCTGCAATGATGACTAATCCCTATAGAAAATTAATCCAAAAATCTATAAAACAACTCAATAATAAGTGCAATATTCTAGGAAACACGCAACATACTGGTACATAAATATCACTTTTTGAGCTATACACACGTTCCTTCTTTATTATAATTACCATTTTAATACATTTACGACTAAAAGAGACATAAAAAAAATGATTAAACCTGCAATGATGACTAATCCCTATAGAAAAAAAATCCAAAAATCTATAAATTAACTCAATAATAAGGGCAATATTCTAGGAAACACGCAACATACTGGTACATAAATATCACTTTTTGAGCTATACACGCGTTCCTTGTTCATTATAATTGCCATTTTAATACATTTACGACTAAAAGAGACATAAAAAAAATGATTAAACCTGCAATGGTGATCAACTCCTGTAGTATACCTGTAGAAAAAAAATCTAAAATCTATAAATTAACTTAAAAAATATGTTATTGCTTTGCCTGGAAAGTCATTTGATAATCTTGTATTTATTGAATTACAGCAAAAAGCACACGTTCTTACTGTAAGCAGGGTCACCTCTCCACAGATCTATTCCCGTTTGAAACCACCTCTATGGGAGTACCTCAGGGGTCAATACTAGGACCTCTGCTTTTTAGTTTCTATATAGATAAATGCGAAAAGTACTCGAACAGTATCAGTTTTTTGTTTTTTCCTCAGATAAACATAAACCCCAACAGATTCCTGACTTTTTAGCGTATGGATAATAAAAACATCATGAGAACAGAAGTGAATCGTGTTTTGCTGCTTTTGTTTTGGTCTGAGTCACACTGAGTCAGCAGCTCTTTGCGGTGGGTGATTGGAGGGATGGGTTTTGGCCACGTGGATACGAAATGCTGTGTTTTTCATAGATTTGTGCACTTGATACAGTTTGTGCCGGGCGGTAATTCGAGACCGCGGCCGTGTTGTGGACATCTCCAGAAGTCAAGAGGACTCCGGGCAGCGAGGGAACGAGATACTATATCAACTTTGGGGATTGGATCAGAGAGAATCAATGGGGGTTGCACTTAATCATACATATCTGTCAAATTATAGCATTAAGGAACAGTCTGTGCCCAGGATCCAGTTATTGAGACGGTGGAGTTTGTTGTCGCTGTGCTATTTTAATATCCACTTTAATTTGTTGTTAGGTTGTACAAAGTTATCCACTATATTACACCAAGAATATGCAAACTCACCCACACAAAAATGTAGGTTTATGCTTTGCTTTTTCTCTTTAAAGTCCAAAAACATTGGTAAATCAGTTATATGGATCTCTCTTTTTCTTCTAAATATTAAATATGGTCACTGTGCTTATGGGTATTTGGTATTTCTACTCAGAAACTGACATTTTTTGTTTTAAAATACTAAAACGAATCATGAAATACAGTGCATTTTCCTCTTATTTGTGATTAAATAAAAAAAACAAAACAAAAACTTTCAAATATATGTATTTTATTATCCATGGGATGATCAGAATATATAGACCAAAAAAAGGTTTTTTTTTATTTTATGAAACCAGAAGACCCAAACATTTAACACCACCAGTGCAAGGATGTGCTGTGGATGTTGTTTATTTATATTTATACTTATGAACGTGTACCGCAAAACTTTAATAAAATCAAACTGCATCCATTCAACACTTTAAAATGATCATCAGATGATAATACACGAAGACAAATGAAAAAACTGCATCTATCAGTCTCTTCTTTTCTATAGTTCTCTTCAGTTCTATAGTTCTGTTCTTTTCTATAGTTCAGTTCTTTTCTATAGTTCAGTTCTTTTCTATAGTTCAGTTCTTTTCTATAGCTCTCTTCAGTTCTATAGTTCTTTTTCAGTTCTATAGTTTTTTCAGTTCTATAGTTCTTTTTCACTTCTATAGTTCCCTTCAGTTCTATAGTTCTTTTTCAGTTCTATAGTTTTTTCAGTTCTATAGTTCTTTTTCAGTTCTATAGTTTTTTCAGTTCTATAGTTCTTTTTCACTTCTATAGTTCCCTTCAGTTCTATAGTTCTTTTTCAGTTCTATAGTTTTTTCAGTTCTATAGTTCTTTTTCAGTTCTATAGTTTTTTCAGTTCTATAGTTCTTTTTCACTTCTATAGTTCCCTTCAGTTCTATAGTTCTTTTTCAGTTCTATAGTTCAGTTCTTTTCAATAGTTCTTTTTCACTTCTATAGTTCTCTTCAGTTCTATAGTTCTTTTTCAGTTCTATAGTTCAGTTCTTTTCTACAGTTCTTTTTCACTTCTATAGTTCTTTTTCAGTTCTATAGTTCCCTTCAGTTCTATAGTTCAGTTCTTTTCTACAGTTCTTTTTCACTTCTATAGTTCCCTTCAGTTCTATAGTTCAGTTCTTTTCTACAGTTCTTTTTCACTTCTATAGTTCCCTTCAGTTCTATAGTTCAGTTCTTTTCTACAGTTCTTTTTCACTTCTATAGTTCTTTTTCACTTCTATAGTTCTTTTTCACTTCTATAGTTCCCTTCAGTTCTATAGTTCAGTTCTTTTCTACAGTTCTTTTTCACTTCTATAGTTCTCTTCAGTTCTATGGGTCTCTTCTTTTCTATAGTTCTTTTTTCAGTTCTATAGTTCCTTTTCACTTGTATAGTTCTGACCCACTTAGAATCCTCTGACTTCCGTGTCTTCTGCTTCCCGATACCTAACGATCCCGCTGCGTCCTCCTCCTTTTATCAGCAGAACGACTCTTCGGGGCTCGCGGTGGAATTAGTCATTTTCTATACGACGTGACCCGGTCCGCCGTGGCGCTCGGATGGATCTATTTTTACGTGTTATGAGCGCCCGGGGGAGACTTCTGAGGGTGAGAATCCCATACGTATGAAGGGTGAAGCCAGGCCACCGTCATGGGTTATCATGATTTACGGCCATGCGAAGAGAAAAAAAAAAAAAAAGATGTGGAGAACAGAGGAGAGGAGGGGTGAGAGAGGAGTTTGGAGATGACATCACCGCAGCCACACGACTCCCAGAGCGCGACCAAACATCCACCGTTAGTTCGAATATTCAAGTAACGCGGGTAAACGGGGCCGTCGTTTCTCGTGAGCTTAATCTGCAAAGCGTCATTTATTTCCGTCACTATCCCGAGACGCTTTGTTGTTTTCCGCTCCGCCTTCGTGTCTTCGTGTCCCTCTCATGTCTCTTTTTACATTGATTTGCTGACGGGACTGAAATGAAAAATACCTGAGTTTGCAGTACCCAAAAAGAAAAGCACATCCAATTTTGTGATATATTGAGACACAGGGGTCTGAGATGTGGCCCGGGCCGAGGTCAGGCTCTGCTGTGTACAGAAAACACACAAACTAAAACAGATCTAATGACACGGCGGAGCGTAAGAGAAGATCTGCCTTTATTAGTCCCACCGTGGGGAAATTCCAGTGTTGCACCGCACAGTTAAAGAACAGAAGGAAAATGGTACATGCAATAAAACAAGATAATAGATAAATAGAGACCTGGTGTCCTCATCTGTGGACAACACTTTTTGGGTTGTTTAGGCCACAGTGGAAATTTTTAGAAGAACAGCAACAAGAACATGTTCAATTTTGAATATTTCTAAGAGTTTAGAATATTTATTTATCTATTTATTTTTATTTTATTTTTTTTATTACATTTTTATTTTATTTTTTATTTATTTTCATTTTTTAATTATTATTATTTTTATTTTTTTTTTTGTATTTCATTTTTTTATTTAATTATTTTTTATTTTTACTTTTTATTTTATTTTGTTTTTTATTGTATTTTAATATATATATTTTAATTTAATTGATTTATTTATTCATTTATTTATTTTTTATTTTATTTATTTATTTTATTTATTTATTTATTTTTTTATTTTATTTTATTTATTTATTCATGTATTTATTTTTTATTTTTTTTATTTATTCATTTATTTATTTTTTATTTTATTTATTTATTTATTCATTTATTTTTTTTATTTTATTTTATTTAAAGGCACATGTCTTCCTAGAGGTACAATTGTTTCTCATTTTGTTTTTTACACAAAATATATATGTTCAAGCACTCAATCATTTTTGCAAATAAAGTCCTGCAGGAGCTCGGGTCTCAGGAGGTTAAAATAGACTTAAAAATAAACTAAAAATAGACTAATATAACATTTCTGTAAAGTGACTTGAGTATTGCACATAGGACGTAACAACGGTATGAGCCGAGCTGAGGGACTGTCCGAGGGGCTTGGACGCTCGGTTCACCTGGTCGCCGTGTCCTTTCTTTGTACTTTTTCGTTATTTGTCCAAAAAAAACCAAACAAAATGGTTTTCAGTGAAGTTTAAAACGTGCGTCTGTCACTGCGTTTTGAATGAAAAGGTAACACTGACCTATAGCGTGTCCTTAAGCACCGCTGTGTACGAAACATGTCCATTATTACGAACGCTTGACTAATAGTACCTCTGTGATATATTTGTCTACAGAATATAGTGTGTACCATGGGACTGAAGTGGTATCCACACCCCGAGCTGCTCCACTGCATCAAGGGCTGTGAGGTAAGACTCTATAAACGAGCCTGGTTTTGTCTGCGCCTCGTCTCATTCATCACATCCACTTTAATCTCCAGACGTACTTTGATCTCAGTTTCACTAACTACACATCATAACGAGTGCACATTAATAATGGTTAATAATTTGTATCATGCCGGTCCCCATTTGTAAATATATTTCCCAACTCACACATACTTGGAAACGAATGAATCAGAGGCAAAATAACCTCCAAACGCATCTTGATACGATTGTTCTCTGTTGTGCCAGTTGATATTCTGCTGTATATTAGATTTGACGTGACCTCATTGTCTGTTTTTAATAATAATAATAATACATTTTATTTAGAACGCACTTTACGTTTGACACCAAAGACTTTAAATTAAAAAATCAATATAAAACAATAAGACAATAGGTGTTTTTTACAATGGGATGAATAAAAACTGCATGATTTCGTTCTGAATATTATCTGTTTATGATGATACAGTTATAAAACATGTGCGCGTATGATTTTTACGCCACTTTATAGAAAAAAGTAATGTCATCTGGTGAGTGGGACCCAGCGGATGACTTGATTGGTGACCTTAGTACAGAGGGTGGGGCAAGACGTAAATCACATTATTGGAGTGTTTTGTGGAGTGAATAGTTTATGGTGTCCTTAGTTTGATTTACACTTCTGGCCCACACTCACAATCAGATGAGGAAATGTAATGCATGGGATTAATCAGCAAAATTTACTCATTTATAGATGCTGAAGTGCACGAAAAAGTTGCCGCTCACACTTTTCGGGTGCTTTTTGGTGTTCACGGTGCGTTCTGCTTTGCCCTTTTAGCCCTTCATGGGAGACAACTACTGCGATGCTGTAAACAACAGAGCGTTCTGTAATTACGACGGAGGAGACTGCTGCCAGTCCACAGTGAAGACCAAGAAGGTCAGTCCCACAGTTTATCTCTCCGTTTAAACCCTGCTCACTTTACGACGCTAATCATCTTTGTCCTAAATGTAACTGCGTCCTGTCGGAGTCTCGTTGGACACTTGATGTAAGACTTGAAGCCCTTTATGGATCCTTGACATTTTACAATAACACTTTCAATCCACATAAAGTACTTTGAAAGGACTTGAACAGAGTACACCAAACTATGGAGCGAGCGGTACACAAGCTGAGGCCCTCTGTACTTTTAAGTATTTGTATTTAGAGACAAATCTATAAAGGTTTTGTCGTCCTTTAGGATAATATTTCTGCAGAACTATCATTTCCACAGTTTATTCTTATCCTGTTTAGCTTTGATTTATGCCTGATATAGTTCGGTTTAGATCTGTTTTTACCCGGAACGCCAAATATTATCTTTGGTGGTACACGGTGTGAAAAGTTTGAGAAGCAGTGGACACAGTTCATGATGCGTCATTTTGGATGAGTTTGAAACATAATCTTTTTTGTGACTCGTTGCGCTGAGTGGGAGTCACCAGACGTCAAACACGTATTTGTTGTTCTCCGAGTTTTCTTTTTCTAGACTTTTCAGCCCAGTTCCAATATTTGATCAGAGTATACTGATATGAAAAGTACTATTTCTTACGTATATGAGCGGGCCCGGTGTGGGCCAGCAGCTGCTCGGCTGAGCATCTGAATGTGACTCACAGCACATTAGCAGCTTTGGGCCAGTGTTTCAGAGTGTGGCAGTGGGCTTTAGCCGTGCTCTTGGCATATCTATGTGTACGTCTGCCTGGATTTATGGTGCAGTCTGTGTGCCTCACTGGCTCTGTCAATGTGTCTGACTCCAGAGCATTTTCATTTCCTCAAGTGCTAAATGGGACACAAGGCTTGCACAGTCATAGATACTATTTCCACTCACCAAAGTTTTTTATACAGAGTTGGTACTTTTAAAGGGAAAATACTTAATACTTAAAAAGGTCTTGGTGAGTTGCAGTAAGTATTGGCTTCTGTGGCCACAATAAATTTGACTTGAAAAGCAAATTTGATTACTTCCGTAAGTCTGCTGTGTCTCACTGCTGCTAAAAAAGTTGCAAAAGTAATTATGTGTACTGCTGTATTGCATTTATGCTACATTTACTACAACCAAGAGTAGTATTCAGTGCCACTTAACATTTGGTTAACATAACCGACTTTTTAGTCTGAAATGGACCAGAGACCTGACATTTCTTCTATTTCTGTATCAGATAGAGGCTTTTGTGGTTTGAAAAGCAAAAGGAAAGTCAGTGACTAGTCCAGTGGGAAGTGACCTCACTTCTGAGTGATTTCAGAGCCGGTGATTGACACTATCTCATGTCTTCATCGACTGGCCCCAGTCCAGGCCCCGGCCCAGTCAAAATGTGCATAACTCAGTGTCAGTGACAGACCCCACTGAGCGCATCCACACCTCCACCGCATCAACAAAAAGGTTGATTTAGGTAAGAAAAGTGTGTTCTTTATGTTCCAGCTTTACTCTGACAGTGTCAGTAATCAAAGGTGGAAAAAGTCAAACCCGTGTAAACTAAAAATCACATGTTGTAGTCGCTGTACATTATTACTCAAGATAAACCATAAAAGCTTAAATACATTTGATCACATTTATTTTACATTTCACATTTCTCCTGTCAGTCATAAGTATAAGTAAAGATCCCTGTGGTCTCTGCGTTTACAGCTGTTGTCACGTTTTATGTGAAGCATTACGCTCCATTTGTGAGGTCCAAATATATTTCTTATAATTGCATAGGGACAACACATTATATTCTTGTGTTTTGACCTTAAAAATCCAGTAGGCTGCTGAGTCTGGGCTGACTAACTGCGGTAGAGGGATCTCAAAATAGGTGTAATAAAGCAAAAGCCAATGGAATTTAGCTGCTCATTTACTCTCACTTCCCTTCCCACAGCGCACTGCTCTCACCTTTTATTTTGCTAGAGATTTGTGTATTAAGGAGTTCTGGATGACTTGCTGCGTATTATTCCACCCCAGGAGCTTTGAAGGTGCAAGGACTGGCTGCACGTAAGGTCACCACAGGATCTCCCCTTAATAGTTGCAAGCTGTTGGCTGGATTTGGAGAGGCAGGGCAAAGAGGAGGAAAGGGTAAAGAGTGTGTGTTTCCAAGAGGTTGCCTGCGTAAAACCTGGTTTCTAGTCCGTCCCCTCCACCCTTGTTTGGGAGGAATTCCTTTCTTAAATGCTGGAAGCGCTGCACAGAGGGCACCCATTATATAGTTATATGGCTTGGCCTGTCTAAATAAGTTTTCCTAAATGTGCTTGTATGTTTTTCTATCTGCATTGGTGGAACAGTGAGGCCCCTCCCCGTCTGTGCGCCCTGTTTACTGCGCTCTGTGCTCCATACCTGACCGACTCTGCGTCAAGTCTCTGTTTGGGTCTGAGGTGATGATCCGTGATTGTCACTGTAGCGGCGCTGGCCACAAAACATTCTTAACCAAAGCATTTCAAAGGGCACACAGCTGACCACTCGCCTTTTGGCTCTTTCCACAGTGGAAGAAGAGAGAAATAAACGATACAACGGCACAATAATGCAACTTTTGTCCAGATTTATGTTAAAACACAGACGCGTCATCATCTGATATCGCTGAAAAATGAAACCGTTTTAGTAAATGACCAGTATTTTCCCCTTTTTTCTGATAGAAGAATTATGACTCTGTGGTAAAGTTTATATTCCCCACAAAGATTTTCATATGGCTGTTAGTGGGTGTCCTCCTGACCTCCTCCCCGAGTCCTGGGACACTGGGCGGCCTCAGGGCCCCTACAAGGCCGTCCAGTCACATTTCCCAGCCACCCTGAGAGCGCCCCACGTCAGGGCCAGATGTGCAGCTGGACCAGCCACCCCAGAGGTCAAGGTCAACGGAAAGCGTGTCAAATATGCCACCCACATCCCCTTCAGATGGACAGATAAAAAAGTATGAAGTGAGAGCTGAGGCGTAGGTGTGCGGCAGGAAAGTGGCAAGTAATGAGGCAAGGTAAAGTGAGTGGGCTGAAGGTTCAGGATGAAGGTTCAGGCTGAAGGTTCAGGCTGAAGGTTTAAGCTGAAGGTTAAGGATGAAGGTTCAGGATGAAGGTTCAGGATGAAGGTTCAGGCTGAAGGTTCAGGCTGAAGCTTCAGGATGAAGGTTTAAGCTGAAGGTTTAAGCTGAAGGTTTAAGCTGAAGGTTTAAGCTGAAGGTTCAGGCTGAAGGTTCAGGATGAAGGTTTAAGCTGAAGGTTCAGGCTGAAGGTTCAGGCTGAAGGTTCAGTCTGAAGGTTCAGGCTGAAGATTCAGGCTGAAGATTCAGGCCGAAGGTTTAAGCTGAAGGTTCAGGATGAAGGTTCAGGATGAAGGTTTAAGATGAAGGTTTAAGCTGAAGGTTCAGGATGAAGGTTCAGGATGAAGGTTCAGGATGAAGGTTCAGGATGAAGGTTCAGGATGAAGGTTCAGGATGAAGGTTCAGGATGAAGGTTTAAGCTGAAGGTTTAAGCTGAAGGTTCAGGCTGAAGGTTCAGACTGAGGTTAGAGGCAGGAGAAGACTCTCAAAGTCACCTTTAACCAATGGCACGATTTCTATCTTTTACTCAGATCAACCTCTTTCACAAATTTGAGTAAGTTTCATTGTAGACATGTCCCTCTCAGCTCAGTAATGTTACATCACTGGAATCAACACAACCCGCTAAGACTGAGGATGTGGAAAGAATGTTTACAAGAAGATAAACGGTTGAGATGTTGTATGAGACATGTTTAACGGGCTTTTTAGTAAAACTGCATTCTTGTTTTATGCATTTCCCTGCAGCGTGTCTGATATGGTCTGATTTGTGGAGGAAATAACGCACGTTCAAATAAGTAATAAGACAACATAATGATGACAATGCATTTGACTTATGTAACATTTAACTTTTACTACTTCACTCCAGACTCAGGTGATAAACTTCTGGTGTAGCCACAGCTGCCCGGGCCAAGTGAATGTCAAAGACTCGCCTCAAATGTTATTTATTTAGACAAAACGAGTCCAGAATACAGTATTTTAGGTGAATCATGAGTAACATTTGCAGAAAGTGTCGTCCGTTCGTTGCTTTAGACTGAATTCTTTTAGTAAATGAAAGATTCTCATTTCTCAGTCAGTTCCTGGTAATGTATTCAGTAATTACCTGTGCTGAAGTATTAGCTCAGCGTGCAATTTGTTTAAAGGCCTTACTGTAGTAGACACGGCTATTATAAAGGAGCTGTTCTATATGCAGAGGATTGAACTATGACACGCTGCCGAATCCCACTTTCCAGCCAGGCAGCTTTAGCTAAAAGTACAAAGTCTTGGCGTGGAGCGTGCATACATCTAATCCGGCTCGCTCTTTTTGCAGCGGTATTTTACATCTTATTTTTTCTTTACACTACCCGATTTACTGGGCACAACTGCAGATCATCCGTGTTCTAATAATAATCATTAGAATGTGATTAAAAACGGTCCGTCTGCGGCTTGACTTGACCTGAAACTCGAGGAACATTGTTGAATCGGAGACATCTACAGTGAGATTCTGTGATTTTAACTGCGCTGTCTCTTCTGTCTCAGGTTATTCCTTTCCCCATGTCTTGTGACATTCGAGATGAGTGTTCCTGCCGGGACCCCAACGCCGTGGAGAACAGAAAGGAGCTGCACATGCACTCTGTGGGCTGAGCGGCTCACGGACCCTTCACTGGCACCACACTGACAGAGGGGAGACCTGCACATGCTGCTTAACAGGCATACCTCTCCATCCATCCTGCAACTCAGACCAGCTCAAATGTCTCATTACACCAGAGCGATACATGACCACACTTATTTTCCCTGCTAATTAGGAATGTTACTACACCAAAAACACAGCAAAAGGAAGTAAAAAACTAACTTTTTGGGGGGAAATAATATGAAAATATCTTTTAAAAGTCATAACCAAGCGTAGGTAGCATGCAGCTGTTTCGTGGCAGATTTGCTTCCAGCTCTAGGATCTTGCTTTGCATTTCTTACATTGAACCAAAGGTATTTAAACCAACGTGGATGTAACGATCTTTATAGTTTGTGAAAGCGAAAGAAACCCAGAAATCAATGTTACACGTTTGTCACGGGAGGTTCTTTACGGGATACGCGTCGTCTTATTTGAGTTTTCCGGCTATTTACACGTCAAAGTTTAGGATGAAACGTGCGCGTTGTGAGGTGAGCGAGTCTAAAGTGAACTCCTGGGGAATACTGCAGTCACATCACTTAGTATTCATGGGCCAAACGAACACGAACGGCGACGCTGATTAAACAAATCTATATTCTTTGTTCGGATCATTTTCTACTCGCAGCTAAATCACGAAGGCATAATGAAAGTAACATTAGCATGGCTTGTGTAATTGTGCCGCTCCTCATCACCCGCACATGTTCAAAAATCAGCGCAGCGCCTCTTCTCTTCTCTTCTCCGGTCCGTCAAAGCGTGCATGTTAATATACGAATCGTAGCGACTCCTAAAAAAAAAACAAAAAACCTTTACAGTATGTTCAAATCTATCGAGTCCAAAGTTTAGGGTGCCTTTTCTTAACACACAAACGTGGCTGCGGATGTGTCGATGTGTTGCGATGTTGGCATGACCGAACAGAAAAGAAAGCGTCACACCGAGTTTTTTTTTTTCCTCCTCTCCCTTAAATCCAGAACATGTGCGCAACTGTATGTAACGATTAGTCACTTCCATGCATGGCTTTTACGAATGTCCTGTTTAACGTTCAAATCTCAAGCCGTAACAATGACGTCATCTTAGCTTTACGTAGAATGTAGTCGGTGCTAGCGAGGTGTCAAAGCATGGCCACTTGCACTGACGATACAGCATTTTGGACATTTGGATGTACTACCCTCTTATCAGTATGGCAGTAGTTGCGTAAAAAAAGAAGTCGTTTGCTGCTTCGAAAACGTCACGTCATTTTGAACCAGCAAACTACGGACATATTTTTGTAGTTTCCTTTGTACAATTTGCATATAACCTCCACAGATTTACTATCGAAATGTTATTTTAATCCAAGAATATTCTATTTTGCTTCGTAGTGTCGTTTATGCATCGCTTGCGGATAAAAAAAACGGAAAAAAAACGGCCAAATTATCAAATCTTCCTCGTCCGTACAACCTATGTTGGTCCACAGAATGGTGTGTTGAAGGGTTCTGGGTGTGTTGAACCATATTTGCTGCTATTTCCTCTTTACACGACCATAACCGTGGCCGAAGGCGCCTGTCGTTGAGACGTTTAAGGAGTCGTTTGGTAGAAAAAGGAGCCGAAGGAGCCGGTATCGGTAGAGAGAAACCAAACCATAAATCCAAAATAGTATAAGATAACTCTTTTGTGAATGGGAAGGCATGTATTACTTTGATTTGTACTTCTTTCTTGTTTTTATTTTTTTACTGAATATTTAATCAGTGTTTGTATTATTGACCTCAGTTACTGCACTTTTCGTTGCCATGTAAGAAGAAGAAGAGAATTCTGTATATGTCAGATGGTTTAGAAGCTGCTATTGTCATAACCGTCATCAAAGCCAACTATATATTTGGTGATTCTTCCTGTTCTTCTCGTAGCCTTGAGTAGTGCTTTATACGTGTCGTAGAGATGAAATCATCAGCAGAAATGGGAGGGTGAGCCGTCTCGTCCGTATCCTCGCCCTCGCTCGTTCTGTACATATGTTGTGATACGATCGATATTTGCTCTCGTTTGTCCTTTATTTGTCTGATGTATGTGAGATCACCAGAGACTGAAGGTGTATATTTTGGAGAAAAAAACAAAACAAACCAACAAAAAAACAAAAAAAAATCAAACAAAATGGGAGAACTTGGAATGAAATACTTATATGAAGAACCTCCCAGTTTTTATGAGATGCATCTTCATCAGAGATTGTTTCAACTCTTTGTATAAAATATCCTATATTCATGGTAAAACAAATAGTTATGTTGATATATTACAATTCTATGTAATGATTATTATCCAAATATAGCTGCTTTATATGGACCTGTTACCAGTAGGGTGGGACTGACTTCACTAAACCAATGACATGCAGTACTGTGGTTCCTCATCTGCTTTTCACATCACTGGGACGCCATTCCAGCCTTATGAATATTCTGTTGTCGTTCAGTCTGGCATCGGACTTTTCTTTGTTTGAACAAACCCCAGATCTCTCCAAGTGGAAAGGACACTCACTTTGAGAGAAATCACCCGTTTGCCATAACTTCAGAACTTTACTGGAAGGAATTTGAAGACTGGCGTGTTGTGGATGTCACCTCTCTACTGTAGGCATCACAGGACTCCTCGCTGTACCTCATGCCTGTAATTTTTGCTGCTTCTATATTTTTGCTTCTCATAACAATGGTGTAAATACTAGAATTATTTATTGAGAGTGTTATACTTTTTAAGTTATATTTAAAAGTCCATGTAAGTTATTTTACTTTGTTCATATAAACAAAACAATTATTGGGTGAGTTGAACTCATTTGGTCCGTGCAGTGGATTATCGAGTGGACACAAAAGGCGCAAAAAATAAAAACTGACCTTAAAGTGGACGGGCAGTGAAGATGTTTCTATGTATTGAATGCTTTGTATCTTTTTGTTCCTAAAGCAGAATGTAATGTTTGTCTTTATTGCAATGTTTGTTTAAATGCACACCATGCATAAAAGTTGTGAAGGCAAAAGTCTGATAATTTCTGATATCGTTCACCTCCACGGTGCAAAACAGAGGGGTCATCTGGACGTTAAGGTGCAGGCGCAGAGCGGAGGTGCCCTGGGAACGCAGAGGCCGGAGAGGAGAGGTGAGGTACGAGCAGGGGTCATGGCCGGTCTGCTTTTCCTGGCCCGGACGCGTGTTTGTCCAGGTGTTAAACTGTGTACTCACAGGCTGCCCTGGTCCTGCTGGTGGCCACTGGCACTTTGCCCGACCCAATGAGTCAGACTTTCTCTCCCGGGGTGGCACCTTCCCTCACCTCCCTTCTCTGTCTCTCCACGGGACATCCCACCGACGCCCGGGCCTACCTCTCCTGTCCGCTTCACCTGGCTCCCGCGAACGTCACCCCCCTCCCCCCTTCCCCTCGCACCACCGCCCCCCGTCCTGACACTTGCCTCTCTATTTATCCAAACACGCAGCTAGCTCAAAGCGTCCGAGCTTTAGTGGCATTTGTCTTCAGAGTGTTTGAAGTGCTATCGTTTTGTGGAGAAAATACTAATGTGCCATCTCGTGTATGTGTATCGAAGTACACACAAGTACCTCTCACAGGCCTCTGAGAACTGAAGGGTCCATGTCTGTTTAAAAAAACTCTAAAGAAAAAGGAAAAGTAGCCCTTTTTTATTCAATGGGAAACACAGAAAAGTGTATTTACATATGTGAAGTCTAGTAGTAATATTGCAACGTTTCGTACCCAGTTGCTCAACAAATATATTTTAAGATGTAAATAATATGATAAAAAGATTGTATTTGCAAACCATGTACTAACTGTAATGGGAGTAGCTCTTGTATTGATTTTTATCATTATTATTCAAAGAGATGAACCATGACTCTCTTCTTGTGCATAGTGTCAAAGTATCACCTTCGAGCTGGAAAAAGATATCGTATATAATATATATATATATAAAATATACCTGTGATGCTCCATCACGCCACTTGTCAGCACTTCTTTCCTCAGAACTGCTTAGTACACACACTGTCGTCACAACTGTCACCCATCCACTCACAGATTATTTATTTGTTGTAAAAAGAAAAATCGGATCACTTCTTCTTCTTCTTAAAGTGTAAATCGTCAATAACAAAGTCGACTCCTGCGTTCAGACGTTCCATTTGTATCATTCCACTAAAACCCTGGTGATCTCCGTGTTTATTTCTTCAACAGAATGCACTTTTTCAGGCACATATTCAGTAACGTGTTCCGGTCATACTTTGCGAGTATATATATATATTTTGGTGCTCTGGTTCATGGCATAAAAGATGTTTGATGTGTTCTATATTTTCATAAGGAAGTCAAGAGAGGACTCTCATTGTTCATTTTGCTGTCATTTATTGTGTAGAAATAAAACACTGGTTAAAAGTGTCTGAAGCGTCTGGGTTTTTATTACACGGTTTAAGTCACAGTGGCGCAGGGTTGAGCGCTTCACCCCATCACCAACGAGTCAGGGTTTTGTTTTGTTTTTGTTTTTTCAATACTTTTAATGAATCCTGCCCCCAGTGCGCTCCTGTTCTTTCATGCAACTTTGGCTTCATCCCATTTTCCAAGGACTTTTGCGACGCTAAATTACCCACAGCGAGTCGGGCGGCGAGGCGGTGCTTCGTCCTCTCAGCCGGAGGGTCGTGGGTTCGATTCCTCAGGCGGTGTAGGGTGTTTTCTGTGTGGAGTTTGCGTGTTCTCTTCGCATCTGCGTAGGTTTGTTCTGGCTAAACATGCCCAGACGCCCCTGAAAGTGACACTCCAGATCTCAGTGGGACTTTCCGGGTTAAATAAATAAATAAATGACGGTGAATATTTGTTTATTTTGGTCTTCGCTCATCAAAAGTAGCTTAGACTGTCGCAGATCTCGCCTACTTTACGTGGATAGTCGCTGCGTTAGACTAGACCAGAGGCGTCGAACTCATTTTCACCGAGGGCCACATCAGCAAAATGGGGCCAGATGTGACTGTGCGGCTGGATAAATGTCACTAAATGTAAACAAATGTCATGTAAAATAAATGTAACTTGTTAAATAACTGTTTCTGTATTTATTACTTATTCAAGTTGCAAATATTACGTATCTGTGTATCTGTATTTCCTGATAAACTGACATTTTTAAAAGTGTGGATCTGGTCAGAACCTTCAGCTCTGCTTCAAAAACAGACTTTTAATTATTGGACAATTTATTGTTTTTCTTGCAGTCTAACTTTTTCACACTTAGCTCCGTGTTTGGTGTCAAAACGTCGACGTAGATTGTACCGACCGCGCCTCAAAACACAAAAAAACACACAGATTTCCTCCTTAAAGCACAAACTTGTATTCACCTTTAGCGTCTTTCTTGAAACTTCCTTCCACACCGACAATTTTCCTCTTCCTGAACAATTTGTGATGATTATTTGCAAATATTTCTCAGTGTCACTTGTTGGGAAATTCTCATTAGTTTATTGTCGATGGAAACATTAAAGCAGCACAGACTTATTTTAAAATGACTTTCGATTTACCTTCTCGCGGGCCACATAAAATTACCGCGTTTGGGTTTGACACGTGTGGACTAGACAAACCAGTGAAATATCCAAACGTGGAAAGAACCGCCGTTAACCACGACTTTTTACGTTACCAGCGGACGACTCGAATCTCAGCTTGTCCCTTAATTAACTCCACTTTATCCATGTTTTAATTTTTAACTCTTGCCTCTAATGACTGCTTTTCCAAAACCCCCAAAGTGCTGAGGAACTCGTAAAAGATGAACTCATTCTTAAAGCCATCCCTGATACCTTTGGCATGAAAAGGCGGGCTCTGTTCCTGGCACACCAATGACGTTAATGGCCTAATTTGTGAGAATGAACATCAAGCTACTGATTTTTAAAGTGCAGTTAATGTTGCATGACTGGAAAGAAACTGGATCTGAGCTTAAAGGAACAGTTTGTCGAGGGAGACGGAAAAAGAAAATACTTCCCAGCAGCTCACATGCAGAGGCTTACCCACCTTCACTTAATGATAGAAATTAGTGTAATTCATACGGGATAGGTGTCTGTTAGCTTAGCGACTGATTTCCCCTCGTTACACCTCCAGGGAAATATTTTTGTGTTCTAAAAACTCAAGACATGATTGGAATTCTTCGAGACTTATTCCAAATGTAGAGCGCTCACGTTACAGACCTCGACGCAAACGTTTTAGAGGTTTGTGGCGGTCAAACGCACTTCAGATCACAACGATTTCGAGTCACAACCTACGTTCAATCAGTTCAAATGGTTCACTTTTTAAAAATTGTTTATTAATTCGCCTTTATCTATTTCAACGAGTCAAAACCACCTGAAGAAGAGGAGTTTTCCAGTCTTATTTCTAACAATATTCCAAAAAATATTCAGCTATCGTCTCTCGGCTGGACTGGGAACGTCTTGGGGTCCCGCTGGAGGAGCTGGAGGACGCGTCTGGGGTGAGGGAAGTCTGGGAGTCCCTGTTCAGACTGGCGCCTCCTCGACCCAGCCCTGGGATAATCGGAAGAATTTACACGATCCGCTTCGAACTTGAAAACGCTGCTGTTCATCGAAATCTAAACGGTATATTAAAGCCACAGTGTGCAACGTTTTAGCCGCAAGGAAGACGAAAATACAAACTGTTTTTCTCATTTCGATTGCGTTAAAAACCGAGAAACGTGCATCCTCAAATGGACTCTTCTTCGTTCTGAGTGAGGGTCTCGTCCTGCTTGTTCCTGTAGCTTTAGTTTTCCGCAGCATCTCCGTAAAGAACGTTCCGGAGCGTGGTTTTAACTCTCTTTCTGCGGAATTGCGCGGAAAACGTGCCGTCCTTCGAAAGTTACCGTACCTTTAACGCGAGACACGGCGTCGCTGACCGCCTTCCACGTCCCCCCGAGACCCGCAGGACCGCAGCCAAAACAAAAACTATGACTTAACTGTTAAATTTTGTTTTATTAACGCGCAAAATCGGCACCGACTTCCAAATGCCAAGGTGCTGAGGACACGCAGAGGTTACACCGTATGGTCATCCGAATGTTTATATGGTGTTGAAATACAATTCGCGTCATAAAAATCGTGAGCCTGGAGCAGTGGTCGGGCGGGCTTCCTGTTCCCCAGACTGCAAACACACACCGACCCGCTCCAAACGCAGGTAACGCACAACCCGCCCGCCCCGCTTCAAACGCCCGGCACCCCCTTTATGATCCACCCAGGGAAACTGAAGCAGAAAACGGCCACTAGCTTCTGAAAATATTTGCAGAAAGTGTTAAAGCAAGAGAAGAGGAAACTATTTTACCTGAGTAATTTTTATGGGAGAATTTATATCTCTCATAAAAAATAATGAATCAAATGTGAACATCTGTTGTAATAAAAATGTAGACAATGTTTTTTTTATGTCCAAGAAAGAAAACAGTTTTTATACACTTTTAATATTTCACATTCGTCATAAAAGACAATCAAAGCCACATATAATAATACAGATATTTTTCTTTACAGTCCAAATCATTTATGGAAATATTTAAAGGCATTATTAATTCTTCTTTGAAATGATATCCATGGCTTAAACGTTATGAAAGACAAAGAGTGTTTGGAAAGACCAAGATTAGCTTTTTTCCTGGGGACAAAAAATATCCCGTTTCAAAGCATTTCCTTTGAGTGCGGAGCTTTATGGGGTGAACATCCATTAATAATCACGTATCCAAAGTGCTGGATTACATGGACAAAGTGCAATCTGATTTATATCATCACATTGACACATGTCATTTCATATCAAACACGTTTCTTGATGCAACAGACTTTAAACAAATGTAGTCGTCGTTCATTAGAATGAAATAAATCAAATAAATAAATAAATATAGTCTCAGACAGTGAGTGAAGTCTCACGTTTGTCCAAAGTCCACACACCGAGCGTCCAGTGTCGTCCATCTGCATTAAGTTTGTTCAAATCTAAAATGTGGTTGATGTAAAAGACCAGAGAACAGCGTGAGCACGAAAATGAAACGATCTGTTTGCATAAATGTAACAGGCTGATCTCATCAAACCTGCTGCTTTTGACACTTCAGGATTATAAAGACTTCAGTGTGATGGATTTCAAAGGCCTGCGACCCCCTATATTTGATTCTTAAATAAAATGAAAGGCAAATAAGTTATGCTAAACATTTCCTTTTTTAAATCTTCCCCATTAAGCTTTAAAGCACCAAAATCACTACCATATACATTCAAAGTACTGAAGCCAGCCCTCGCGGCTGTATGATAATTTACACTGCAGTCTCTTATTGATATGTGCTATCACCGGCATTCTGCATTTACCAAACGTGCCACTCAAAATCAGTTCTGTGGCTTTGAACGATGCCCAGTGACTGTGAGGTGTTTGGGCTTTCCTCTGGTGTTTGAACGCACCAGCGACAGGAAAGGTGCTCGTTGAGTCTCACCGCAGTTTGGTGCTGCTGTATGTGTTCCTCTGCACAGAGATGAGCTTCTCCATGCAGGACAGGCGGCTGTCGTGTAGAGAGGTGTGGCGGGAGCCGGCGGCCTGCCCCCTGTCCTGCCCCCTGTCCTGCCCCCTGTCCTGCCCCCGGTCCTGCCCCCGGTCCTGCCCCCTGTCCTCCGTGTGACAGAACACATAGGCCACAGTGTCAGTGCGGCTCTGGATGTGCGAGCTGCACAGGAGCGAGCGGCAGTAGTGACTGATGTGCTCCACCCGCCTCAGGATCAGACTGGCCTTCCTGCGGACACAGAGGCACGATCAGAGAAGTCCACCAATCACAGTCCAGTATTCAAAGTGTAAGCCGCACATGAGACGAGAACGTTTAAGGAGAGAACGTTTAAAGGGACGAGGAGACGCCAGTGAACGTCACACCTGTGGGTCTGTGTATCTGTGTGAGCTCGTGTGTGTTTATGGATCGTCAGGGCAAAACGCTCAGTAAATGTGGTGCTTCTGGAAGAGCAGGGACACTGTTCAAAACCAGAGAGGACACACAGCCCCTAAGATCAGCTCCAACTGATTTAATAGTGAGTCTGGGCTTTGCTTCATCTGACAAAAGTATAAAACTAAGAACATGAGCGTGCAGAAAACTATTTAAATGAACATATTTTTAGCTGGATCAATAAAAGTATGTAAAACCCACAAAAAAGTTTTAAAAATCCATACTTCAAAACCTTCAAACAAGAAGCAAATATAGATCTGAAGATTTTTTTGGGAGCAGATTGAAGTTGTGTGAATGGGGCAGTAAAGTGACCACGAAGTAAAAATAACTGCACAAACAGAGGTCTGTCCATGACCTTAAACGCCACATACATTCAACAGCGCCTCCAAACACGTGCCGCCGCCATTTTAACCTCTCCGACACTGCGATGGGACGATTACAGATGGAATAACGCGATCGTACGTTGGCTCCTGCAGCAATAATTCAAAAAAAACGGCAGCGGAGACGTAAAACAGTTTGAAAAAATGCGGAAGATGCAGTGCGAAACCCGTTTTCCCTCGTGCCGTTTCGATTAAATATTACATTTTTAATATACGACACGGCGACTAGACGTTGGCATAAAATTATCAGTAATTACTTAACCCCCGTGCTATGACTAGAAATCAAAATGGTGCAAATGAGGCACAAACTGAGAGGTGCTTTACGCGGAGGTTTGGACCAGACGTAGCTCAGTACAGCGGCTCGAACGCCTCCCCGTGCCCTCGCCTGAACTCTGCGATAAGACGGGTTTCGGGTGAACGGGAAAGCGCCTATAGTACGGTGCGAAATGGGCCAGCGAACTCTAAAAGCGGACCACCTAATTAGCATAAACACCAGTTCAAATATGGCTCCACACCCACCTGATTGCACGCTACTGTTTGCAGCTGTAAAAGGTACGAAACAACAAACTCAAGCTGGCACAATGTTTAAAGAGAAAATGGAAAGGGAATACTTTGTAAATATCATCAGACCACATTTAACCACAACAAGGAATAAACATTACGGAGCGAGTGGAAACGGGTTTTTTTACCGTCTCATTTTAACATCAACAAAACATCTCAAACAAGTTCATAAGAGGCAACGAGCTGCCGCTAAAAGTGAAAAATACGGGGATGTTTTAGCACTAGCTCACTGAAATATTCATTATAATGTTGTTTAATGCATTTTTTTGAACACAGATGCATCAGTTTTAAGGATTTTAATGAAGTTTTATTTTGGTAAAGCTCAAAATCACAGCAGCGTCGCCTCTTAAAGCCGAATGTGAGGCTGATTTAACCAACAGAAAGTTAGAAAATCAGCACTGGAACAGACGTTGGTCAATAACAAACAGATTAATCAACAAAACAAGCAAATGGAGAAGTGCTCCAGAGCGCCCCCTGTGCTTAAACTCTCCTTCTCTGCAAAGAAAACGCAAAAAAATCCAGTGGGAAAAAGAGAAACCTCAAGGAGAACTTTTAATTTACTGAGCGTTTACAAAGAATACAGCGATTAACAGTTTTTTTTCCAGTTTGTTTACCTGAAATCGCACTTTGTTCTTACTATAACGGGACGACTTTCTAACTGTCCCCGTCTTGAATGTGCCGTCAGCGTGTTGTCAAAAGCAGCACATGTGGAATGCTCTGGTAATGATTGTGTAAAACACCGGAGGCGGTCGTCTGAAGTGAGCACAACTACAAAAATGTTGTCTTGAGGCTGTAAGGCTCTTGTTTATGACACAATGAAGCCATATGTCAGGTCAGGTCAGTCTCCACGAGGAGGCTCCTGCACACATACGTACGCCAATGCCACCCGTAGAATAACACGACGCTCTAAACGGCCGCTCGTCGGGCTCAGGGCGTTTAAATGAGGAAAACACACTCCCAGCGAAGGGGCACAATTCCATTTGTTTTGAGAAGCAGTGTCTGCAGAGCATCAACATCTGTCTTTAGTTAGGCAGGAGCTACAGACATCCTCCGCTCTCATTTGCAGCAAACGGGAGAAACACTTTTCTAATTTCCTTTACATTCTTATGTCTGAAACGGCACAGAAAAATAACACGCGCGGTTATGTCCACCAAAGATTTCATTGGCTGATTGTGGTAAATAAGCACAATCATTAATTCACAAGCAAGTACGTGTTTTTTTATAGTTTTTTTTGGTTCTTTTGATGCACACTTTATAAATTTAAACACTTTTACGACACTTAAAACAGACTCTACGATCAGAACAAAGCAACACACGGCATCTGCGTCTATTGAAACTCAAAAAACCAATGTGTGGAAATAATAAAATGTAATATAATAGTGGCATTTACTTGAAGATAAACCAGTCCATGTAGGGCATTAGCAGAACAATAGTGTGGTGTAAAAGTCTTGGGCTTGTAAGAATTGCGGAGGACGTTTTGGGGGCTCCAGGGATCCGCTGGAGCTGGCAGGACTGCTGAGTGTGCTTACGTTTCACTTGGCCATTCTGTTACCTTTTAAAAGGCACCACCAATAGAGCTGCCTTGTAAATTACCCCAATGAGGCTCAACCCTGCCAACTTGAGGCAGTAAATAACCCGTGTTCGCTCATCCAAAAGCCCCCCCTCCCCTCCTCTTCCTCCGTCCTCCTCCTCCTCCGTCTACCCCCCTCCCGCACCCACAGCTGCCCACACACAAACAGCACAAACACACCAGCACCGACCACCCCAGTCCTGTGTGTTTGTCCCACACCAGCCAATCTGCGCCTCCCACTGCCCTTTACCAATCAGAGGCAAGCTAATCTCGCACAAACTTATTCCACTATTATTGTCTTACTCCGCTGTTCCGAGCGGCGGGGGGGCGGACGGACCGAGATATCGCCACGATCACGAGGAAGAGAGGTGTCTTAACTTTGAAACCTTTTGAAACGTGTAAAAGGTAAAAAGTTCAGCTGGAGATTATTTCTTATTAAAGAGATTTGTGCAGGTTTACGCACAAAAACGTAAACGCACAGTCAAAAAAGTGCACACAAATAACTAAATTGATGGTTTACAGACATAATCTCAGCTCGTAATGGCACCAAAAAGTGTTTAATTGATGCATTCTGCGAAACTTTAAGCCGGATTTCTGCAAACTGTTCAAAAATAACTTGATTTTTTTTGTTGTCAGGTGAACGGAGAGAAGGGAATAACGATGCATGAATGATAAAACGTCAAACTCATTTTCACCGAGGGCCACGTCAATAAAATGGCTGCTCTCAAAGGGCCAGATATAATTTAAGACAGTGTAAATAAATATAATATAAACCAAATATAACTTAAAATAAATGCAACTACTTTTTAATCTTGTTAATTAATCCTTTTTGTGTACTTATTCAGCTTACAAATATTGCATGGATATGAAAAAACGAGTAACTGTGTCTCTCCTTATAAACTGATATTTTAAGACAGTCAAACGTTTTAATTGACCTTGTCGCGGGCCACGTAAAATGACGTGGCGGGCCGCGTTTGGCCCACGGGCCTTGAGTTTGACACATGTGAACTACACTATGACGATGATGTGAAAGTGTTTTTTAGGACGAAAACAGGGGCTGTATAAAATCTCACACTGCGCCGTAACTGGCCCCAGCGTGCCCTTTGGTCAGTCCCGCTGTAGTCCCTGTCCATCCAAAGAGTTTTAAAGTGTTTAAGGTATTTTTATACTTCCTTTTCGCCCGCTTTTATCTCAGGCCTGTGCACAAAGAGGAATCCTTATTAACAGGGTCAGGATCTATTAACGTGGAACAGGCAGAGACAGACTGAGAAGTGCTGTTAGTATTAGCAGACTATCAAATTTACTGTTTGGTTTGGCGCTGGATCGCTGTTTTGGCGTTCTCCATGGTAATGAGCCCCCAGAAGTTAGCGTAGACTATGACCTTGTGCCACCAGAAATGATTACATTGACCAAAACTGGCACTTTAGCTCGACTTGCATAACAAAAGAAACCTCGGCGTGGTTGTTAGCAAACCTAGACCACAGTCAAACAAGACACTGGCAATAAATAGCAACAAAGCAATCACAATAATTGGTGAATAGAACATTAAGATCTGGAAACTCATCAGCGTCTCTGCCATGTCACTTGGCAGAGTGGACCCCGGGATTATTTAAAAACCACAATGGGTAAATGTATTTGTGTTTTTGGCCGGTGCATGTGAGACTTTGCATGGTTAAAGTGCAACCGAAATGTGCTCGCCGATGCTCTAAAGATCCAAAAACCAACACGGGAAAGCGCTCTGTCCTCTAAGAAGGGCTGAACGTGGTGTTATTCAAACTTTAATCATGAGAAATACGTGAATGTTGAAAGATTTCCATTGTCACACGTGCTTATTTACCTTATTCGGCCACGCCCACTTGTGCCGTAACCTGTTTTTGGGAACGTTTTCCAGCTAAAAACATGTTTATTTTGTGTGAAATGTTCAGTTCTGCTTCTCTGGAGGCTTTAAACCGGCTCTGTGGTCCACATAGAACCTATTCGCTGTAAAAATCGTCAGTTCGTGCAAAAGTAAAACAACTCGAACGGCAACAGCAGCGCCCACGGAAACATCCAGAATAAGGTGAATATCGTCAGTTTCTTACCAGTCGCTCCAGTCTTACAATAATCTGCACTAATCTTACCATCAGAGGAAAAAAAAGCTGTGGAAAGAGAGATTTTTCTGATATTTGCACTTGCTCTTCATCAAAGTGGGTGAGTCAGTAGCTGAGATAAACAGTTTAGAAAGAAAAAAAAACAGTAAGTTGAAGAAATAATGAAACCAAAAGTGATTCCACAGCAGCGACTTTCACCGTCTGGTCTTCTGTTTCAGGGAAAAGTATCAGTTCTCACCTGGGCCCCAGCTCGTCCTCGCTGCGCCAAACGAAGTCTCCAAACTTCTCGTAGTGGGAGTTGTAGTGGTGCTGCACCCGGTACAGCAGAGGAGGAGACACCTCCATCAGGGTGTTGTAGGCCATCTGCTGCTCCTTCCCGCTGGTGTAGCCGTTGTACAAGTTATAGACTTTATCTGCGATCTCTGACGGACACAGACACAAACGTCAGAACAAATCTCCATTATCTGTAGTGAAAAACCAGGTGTGTTCATGTGTTTGAGACAGAGGTCGGTCTGTGCTGCTCCATCCAACGTTTAAAGCTGCAAAACTCAAACATTCCAGGCAAAAAAATATCTGTTGGTGGATGAAGGTGAGCAGAGGGCAAAATGTTACATAGTGCACCTTTAAATCTAAATTCAATGTATAAAATCTTTTTTCTGGACACATTTTCTGGTCTGTTAGAACAAGAACCAGATCACCCACTGTCTAAATCAGACATAGGAAAACTACGGCCCAGGGGTCACACATGGCCCTTTGGGCTGAATGTATGTATGTATGTATGTATATATATATATATATATATATATATTTGTATATATATATATCCCGGCACGGTCCCAAATTTTAGAACCCATTGTGGCCTGTGTGTCAAAAAGTTTGCCCTCTGATCTAAAATACAACAAAATACTGCATTAAATCCTTATTTCTAAACCTGTAAACCCGTTCAGATGAGGAGTATAATGATCCTTACAGTGATTAATCCAAACAGGACAAAACACAGAAGCATCAGGTTAAACTCATCAACCCCAAGATTATTTAAAAAACACAATGGATAAATGTTTAAGTGAAAGTTGGTTAAAGTTCATCAGAAATGTGCTCAAAATGTCTCGGGTTGAATATAGTGTTATTCAAACTTTGATCATAAGAAATATTTGAATTAAAGTTTTCTGTCCTGTTTGTTTATTCAGTGAGCATTTTAGATAGAACAAAACTAAAAAAGAAGAGTATAGTTTTGAAAATACCTTCAGCTCTCCTGTCGTCGACCATCGGACAGGACGTGCTCACGGACACAAAACTGGCCTCAGACTGACTCCCTCGACTGTCCACGGCATGAAGCGTGAACCTGTAAGAACGAATATAAACACTTTAATAATGTCGTTTTTACATCATTGAGAAAAACGTAATAACTCTCCCACAAAATACTTTCAACGTGGTGAAAAAACACGACGAGAACTTAAAAAATCCCCTAAATTCTCAGTTGATTGACGCGATCGCTTCCATCGCATCAGGTACGACGAGGCTGCGTTAAAGGGTAATGTGTCCGTCTGTTTCCTGTACAACGCCAGACCCCGGTGACTCAGACTATATTTGATTTCCTACATTACAATGACATCACAGAACGGCGGGAACGCGGCGGAGGAGACGGCGAATTAATTCAAACTGAGAGGGAAGGACCAGGTACGAGGGGCATCGGGCTCAGGTCCAGAAACCTCAGAGCGGAAGTCCAGTCCGTTTAAAAATGTCAAATGTCGTCGGAGGTGCTGCGTCCGACTTCGGGAGAACGACAGGAGACGCGGCGAACGGTTGAGGGCAGCGTTCTTTAAGCGTCTTTTAGTAAAACGCCGCCGTGGAGTTTAGAATAGAAAGAACAATGCCCTTTTGATGTCCTTTTGAAAATGCCAACCCGGGTTATTCCTCTGGATATGAAAGAAAATGCAAGAAGGAAGGGCGACGTTATGGAGCTCAGCGGTCCCGCCCACTTTGAAACACGCCGTTTTCCCGTTTGTTTAAATAATACAACTTTGAAGACACAATGGAGGCTAAACGGCGACGTAACTATGCGCTAACGAATGTCCATAATGCAGTAATTTTCGATTAAAAACACATTTTCAAATAGACCTTTTTTAGTTCCCACGTAGTTGATTCGCCTCGTGTAAACTTCGACACTTTTAACGTCATTATCTATTTATTTATTTATTTATTTGGAAAGACAGGGATCTACGAGATAAAATGATTCGGAAATTTACTCCCAGAATGTCGTAGAAAGTTACCGCGGAGGTAAACCGGACTCAAACGCAACACAATTCGACGGTTTTGAACTTCGTCGGGCGCATTTCACGGACACTTACGTCACTTTCGGCGCGACAAAGCCCGTCCCGTTTCGCGCACCTGACGAATGCGGACGAAAACGTGCCCTGTGTTTTCAGCGTTTCCGTAGAGATCGGCCGTGAACGAAGCGAGCGTCCGAGCAGACTTCACGCGCTGCTACGTCCCGTCATGCTCCGCGCGTCACTTCTACACGAGAAACAAGGTGCATTTTCTTAAGTTATGTAATACTCCCTACAATTGTGAAAAAAAAATAAAAAATCACCTTGAACGTTGTATTTGTTTGTTGATATTCAAAGGGAAAGATTAATTCCCGACTTTATTCAATCTGAACAGAAACGCCTCGACTCTTCTTCTACGAAATAATAAAGAATTTAAAATAAAACTCAAATGATTTCAGTGTCTATTTTACACGCAGTTGTCACGGTTGTTAGGCGACGAAACATAAGCGACGAAACGTAAGCGACGAAACGTAAGCGCACAGACGGAGCTTCGATGCAGGAGTACCCTTCGTCGGCCGGGTACTTTGAACGGTACTTCAAAGTGCGCAACCGTCAAATTGAGAAACGACCAAAGAGTTAAGTCAAACGGGGGCGTGTTTGTTTTGTTTTTTTTGCCGAGAAGGAGGGTTCTGGGACAGTTCTCCATTTGCTTGTTTTCTGTTGATTCATTTGCTCGTCTGTTTCTCTTTTATTGTTGATTTTCTAACTTTCTGTTGGTTAAATCAATTCTCGTGTTCACACTTAAGAGGCGACTCCTGCTGCTGCTGCTGCTGTGATTTTGGGGCTTTACAAAAATAAATTGAACTGAACTGAACATCTTAGTAGATCCAACAGAGAGAGTCATTCTTAATATGACAAATCAGGCAATGAACAACTGCGGAGTGAATAAATTATTTAATATCAACTGAAATCTCTTCAACTTTGGGGAATCAATACGGAAACAGGCGAGAAAAACAGGTCCCTCAAACACGCAGAATCGCAGAAACGCAAACGACAAAGTGTTTCTAATGCAGAACTTGAGCGTCTTTCTTTCTTGACTGATCAACAATCTAACAAAGACTGACTGGACAGAGGGAGTACATACAGACTCCCCGATTAGGAAATGGATGGCAGCTCCAGGGAAAAGCGGGAAGGTGTCAAAAGAAGGACGAGAACAGGCTGAGAAACGGAGCTGGACTGAGGATCCACATGAACACGGGTCCAGCTCGTGACCTTTTGGAGAGACGTTTAGATCTAAGGTGACGTGTTGACGTGAAAAGAAGAGAAATATGGGTTAAAAGGACAAATTTACATATTTATAGAAGTAGGATTTGCTGGTTTGTCTGGCCTCATGATGGTTGATCTGGTGCCGTTTGGATGTTCTGTGGACGACTCGTGCAGGAGCGATGACGACTCGAGGGGACGTTTTGACATGCAGCACACCAGCGTAAAACCAAAATATCCAAAATGGCAGCTTCATTGTATTGATTTTTGATGGTGCACTGCTGATTTTGAAGGATGAGACCAAAGGAACTGAGTCTTAACCCAAAGAGACGTGAGTTCTGGCTGCTCGGGCTCTCGTTAATTACTCACTCACTGCTGCAGACAAACTAACACATTATTGCTCAACTTTTTCAACTTTCCTGCCCCTTGTTTTTTTCTCTGGATTCAAGTAAATTAAGTGCTGGGAAATGTTTGTTCCCAGATATGAAAAACTGAGCTTTCAGCAGCATTTCCGCAGTTAACCCCAAAAAAACAACAACATGACAAGAAACCGACCACAGGAACTCCATGAGTAAAAAGTATGTACAAATCAGCTGACATTCCTATTACAATACTCATCAACAAATGTCAACATTTGTGTTTGTTTTGAGTTCAACCGGCCTTTTTTGCTCCAAAAAACAGTTGCTTATTTCAGGTTCTTGCAGAATGCAGCTGGGGTTGTGTTTGTAACCCGAGCTTAGTGAACATTGCTCACATAGTTGTTCCTGTGTTATTGTGCGTCGCTGTGGTATTCCCCCAGCCTCATAAAAGAGACACAAGCTTGGACCCTGTACCCAGAAAAACAGAGCGGCCCTGCTACACACACACACACACACACACACACACTCGATTATAGGCCCACATACAAAGAGCTGGGCCGGTGATCGGGACAATTTCTAAAGGTCGGAAAGAAGTTTATTGGCGTTTTGGGAAGTGGCTTCAGCAGCACCAGGTGTCTATGGCCCCGTGTCTTTCCCTTTAAATGTTCTCAGATTTTTATAAGACGTTCTGTCACTTGTTTTTGTTCAGCGTTGTTCCATTGTTAACGGCACAGAGAGGTCACATAAACACGGTACGAGAAGAATCTAAGAATATTTGGAGTATATAAATCTGGATATCTACGGATAAGGCCAGGGTTAAAGGTCTTTGTTTCATTTTGTTCACATGTTACACTGAAAACTGGTTAGAAAATGCAAACGTTTTGGACTTAAATTGGGTTTAAAATCAGGCATCAACTTTCCTGAGTCTGGTCCTGCGCCCTCTGCTGCGTTTTAATCCCTGTTAAACATCCTCGTCCAATCAGATTTGTTTTTTTCCAGCGACTCTTTTCTAAAAATCTAACATCTCTCACGTCAGAGTTTAAACCTTAACTCGCTGATTCTGCAGAAATTCACAGTATTTTATTAGCCCCGTGTTAGATTTTTCCTTATTTTTTTCAATACGAGTGAACGAAAAAAAGCACAAATAAAATAAAAGAGTTTTGCCTGTAGCATTTCCCTTAATAAAATAGCTTCCAGTGTGAGGCTTTAGTCTGAAACATCCCCATTTGGTGGAAATGGTGGCTGCTGATACAGCACTTTACATAATACCATCGTCTTTACCATCTCTTTCACCACCTCGGGATTAGCGTTTGCGTAACATACTGCAAAATGACTTCACACACTATTTATTTTGCTAAACATTTTGCCAAGAGGAGGTGTATTAAACCTCTAATTCCTATTCCATCTCTGTCTGGAAATGCTGGTATTTTGTGTACTCAGCAAAACTCCCAAATGGCCAAATGACAGATTAATGCTTATTTAAATTGACAATGTTACCATTAAAGTAACTATTGTCCTGTAATTTAATGAGACAGGAGAGAAGCGGTCCAACAGCAGACGGCAGGTTGAAAGACTGCAGACCGCGATGTGGAGCGAGACAAAGTGCGACGGGATCGATTAGGGGCAGTATTTTTGGCGCACGGCGGCACAGCGTTTAGGGACTGGTTTCCGTGACATCAGCATCCGCGCACACATCAGTTAAGTGAATTTGAGCGATCCGTCAGAGCCACATACGCTCATCTCTGGCAGCGCGGGGCAACAGGGCTCCGGCTTAAAGATTCACATGACATCGAAATCCGGAGATCAGACTGGTGTCCAACGGGCGCATCAGAGCACCCACTCACAGGCGATGACTTCACTCCCCGGCAACAGAAACGGGAGCAACACAAAAGCAGACAAATAAACAGAAACACAAAAATATGACACGGGGGATTCACTAAATGGACACAAATGCACTAATATGGCAGGAGAGAGGGTGTATTTAAAGACGTATGATGCTTTTTTCAGGTGTTTACCGGATTTTCTGGACTATAAATCGCACTTTTTTTCATAGTTTGGACACGGGTGAGACTTATGCTCTATTTATATGTGAAATATATGTGGTTTTTGTTCATTATTATGTATTTTTTGGTTGTTGCGATGTATACTCCAGTGAGACTTATACTCAGATGTGATTTATGTGTCAAATATATGTCTTTTTCTCATTATTTTGCTTTTTTTTGGCTGGCGTGACTTATACTCATATGCGATTTATATGTGAAATATGTTTTTTTCTTCATTATTATGCATTTTTTGGCTGGCGTGACTAATACTCATATGTGATTTATACATCAAATATGTTTTTTTCTCATTATTATGATTTTTTTGCCTTGTGCGACTTATACTTCGGTGCAACTTATATGTGAAATATGTTTTTTTCTTCATCATTATGCATTTTTTGGCTGATGCGACTTATACTCAGATGCGATTTATATGGGAAATATGTGTTTTTTTCTCATTATTTTGCATTTTTTGGCTGGTCCGACTTATACTCAGACACAATTTATAAGTAAAATTAGTTTTTTTCTTCGTCATTGCGCATTTTTTGGCTGGCGCGACTTATACTCCAATGCGATTTATACTCCAGAAAATACGGTAATAATCTATAATATGAGCAGATTATAATTTTACAATTTCCTCTGCAATATTCATCAAAAATGTGTTCATAATAACAGCAACGGGGCTGTCGTCTTCCTGTTCAAAACTGCAGAACTGACTGTTGGTGTTTCTTGGTGGTATTTCCTCAACACGCAGAGTCTTAATTTAGTGGATGGAGATAGGGGGTAGGTGAAAACAGACATTTTCTGAACACTCTAGTGTCAAATGCAGGGAAATACAGGATTAAAATACAACTAATGATGATAAAACACCATTACGACAAGGTGAAAAGCTCATTTAAGTAGTTTTTTTCTTAATACGTCTCATTTAAAGCTGATTTGAGAGGGGACAGGGGGGAAAGACAAACGCTGCAGAGACGGTTGTCCATGTGGGATATAACTTGTGACTATACGAGTCCAAAGATACTGAAATCCAGAGATCACCAGTCCCATCCCTGCAGTGACTTCATCCAGCAGATGCACAGCACAGCGCAGTCACGATAAGCAAAAAAGCACATTTTGTTGTTAATTTATGTAGCAGATATTTCCAGCGAGGCTATTTCAGGACAGTCCACAATGTTTTAGCAATCTAGCAGAAGTTGATTGACATATGATATCAAGTACTTGGTAATAATCAGGCAATGGAAATATCTGGAAAAATGAATGTCGAATAATCCAATTGAGCAAACCTCCCTCGCCTTCCATTAAGTCGGCACTAAAATGGACCACGCACTGTCTATACATCAGAGAGTCACACAAGGACACGGTCTCCCTGTGACTTTGCTCTGGGAATACGACGGGGCACGAGCGGGTTAAACGACCGGAGACAGGTCAGCGCGGAGCCGGAGCATCGACCGGAGACGTTTGAAGGTTGAAGACGCTGAAAGAGCTTACGTACGGCGGAAGGAACCGATAAGAGACGCACATTTTGGCAGCTGCGGCGGATTTTAAAGGGTTAAACGAAGGCACTGCCAAAAATAGACGCAAGTAATTAAACAAGTAATCAGGACAAAGCGTGAAGCCTGTGTCTGAAACAGTTTAGGGATGAGTCACGGGCCTGGTGCTGGGATGTAAACATGACAGGACGACCGGCAAAGTTTCAAAAAATCACTATTTGAACGGTTAAATGCTGCACGTAATTGATTTTTTTAATTGGTTTGGACTGGAGGAAACAAACTGCATTGGACACAGTGATATTTTATTGTATTTTTCTGCTAATGTCAATGATAAACTGTTAGTCTAATGAAGTAATCATGATGTAAATTTGTATTTTTAATGCGTGTTCACCTGCCCAGGGACTGCACGTGTAGCTAAATCTGGTACAAATCATCTTTTCTTTTGTAAGATTCATGAATTTGTGCACGGTCCCTGACAAATAAAGAATAAATAAAGAAAGAAATGATAAACGGTCATTTTTGTATAGTGCTTTTTTACCTTTAAGTCACTCTCGAAGCGCTTTACGTCAACAAACCACACACACATTCGTACAAAAGTGTGCACAGACACTGACGGCGAGAGAAGTAAGTGTTTTGCTCAAGAACATGACGAGAGCGTTCATCTGTGGGAGCGGCAACTTGTGGGGCAGTGGATCTGAACGAGCAACCAATGGTGTTTTATTTTCTTTTATGCCGTTAGCGGGATTCGAACTGACAACCTTTGGATTAGTGAACAAAAACGCGAAGAAGAAGAAGAAGAAGAAGAAGAAGAAGAAGAAGAAGAAGAAGAAGGGCTCATTTTTAGTCCTTTGCGTGAAAACCTGAGGAGGGTTTTGTTATTAAATCAGGATTTTATGTTTATCCCAGTCAAAAGTACATGTCCGGTAGCACGTGTCCCTCGTTATATCACGGTTCAATTCGCGGATTGTGTTGTGTGACTCTGAAGTGCTGTATGTTTGCAATTTGTTTTCTCCCCGACAAAACCCACAATGTCGATGAAACGTTCTGCACCGACAAAGACGCCTACGAAGGTTTGAACTTTGAGAGAGTTTAAACGAGAGAGAAATATGAGAAAATGTTAACACCTGTGTGAGAAAAGTGTATAAAGTGTGTGGTGAGGGGTTTTACAGACAAAAAACATAGAGAATAATGTAAAAAATAATGATACTTGGCAGATTTCGTCTATTTTTAGAACGTAACCCCCGCGATAAACGAGAGAACACTTTACTTTACAGAGACGTGCGCTGACCTCAGGATTTCTGAAGGGGGCGTGACTGACGTGCGGATCAACCAATCAGACAAAAGCTTGGTCTGTTTGTCGTCAAAACAAACACTGGAGCAATTAAAAAAACAAACAAAACACACCGAGGACTGGAAACTAACGAGCAAAGCACTGAATAAATCCGTAAATCTGAGGTAGAAGAAGTTATAGATTCCGCTGCGAGTGTTAAACGGATACTTCAGAGCAGATGTCTTCCACATTTGAGAGAAAAAACGCGTTGTAAAAAGTAAAAGTAATCACATCCTTGAGCTACATGTGCGCGCAGAAATCAAAGCAAATAAATACAGCGTCTGATGCTTTACACCTGTGTCATCCTGAGTTATTTTGTCTAATTCTGCTGGGTTTTTTTATTGCATAACCGTGTAAAAAAAAAAAAGAAGCAGGCTGAGAAACGCTACGATTGTATTTTCACCAACTTAAACACTTGTAGATCACATCTCGCATTTTAGCATTCCCTTGCGTCTACACGGTAGCCTCGGTCTTTCGCTGACATGGGAACACTCGGCCTCAACCTTGTAATGATGGAGTGCTGGGTCGACACCAGTGGAGCGCTTATCTGGCTGCTGATTAAGAAAGGCAAAGTTGGCTGCAAACAGATGTGCCCTCAGACGTAATTTCGACGTAAATTCTGCCCTTATCAGGAAAAACAACATTGTACAGAATGCCTAACACAGATAACAGGGCTACAAAGTCAGAAATAAGGAGCTTGTACCCGCTCTTTCTTAGTGAATCAGACGGGGCGGGAGTTATCTGCCGTGGTGTGTAATTCCGTCTGAAACGCTACAAACCAGACACATTTATTGCATTGTTGTCATTTTTAGTTTAAAAAATTCCCGGATTAAACATCTGCTCGGTTTTTAAAGTCGTCTGACGTGAAGTGAGAGCACGAAATGTCACTGGAGCTGGTGGTTAATAAAGGAGTAAACACATGAGGTTCAGTAAGTTTGAGCTGAACATTTTGGAATTATTTCTTAAAATGTTTTAGGGAATCGATTTGGACTTTTTTAGACCGACAGATTTGACTATTTGGAGTAATGTGGGCTGTTTTTTTGACAGTACTGTGGATCCCTCGTTTATCGCGGGGGTCTCGTTCTAAAAAATAACCCACAATAGATGAAATCTGTAAAGTATCAGCTTTATTTTTTATGTTTTTGTCTGTAAAACCCCTCACCACACACTTTATACACTTTTCCCACACAGGCGTTAACATTTTCTCACATTTCTCTCTCGTTTAAACTCTCTCAAAGTTCAAACCTTCGTAGGCGTCTTTGTCGGTGCAGAACGTTTCATCGACATTGTGGGTTTTGTCGGGGGAGAAAACAAATCGCAAACGTACAGCACTTCAGAGTCACACTGTGATCCAACGTTTATGTAAATTTGTCTGAACACATTCTGTACTGGACAGGAGACACGGCACGGAGGAGACTGATGGACAATGGTCTACAGTCCAACAGCCAATCAGGACGCAGAACACAATGGTCTACAGTCCAACAGCCAATCAGGACGCACAACACAATGCACGTTCATACTCTGTGACAGTGAGGCCGTGAAAGCTGAACCGCTCGCTGAATTTACATAAACGTTGTATCGCAGTGTGACTCTGAAGTGCTGTACGTTTGCGATTCGTTTTCTCCCCGACAAAACCCACAATGTCGATGAAACGTTCTGCACCGACAAAGACGCCGACGAAGGTTTGAACTTTGAGAGAGTTTAAACGAGAGAAATGTGAGAAAATGTTAACGCCTGTGTGAGAAAAGTGTATAAAGTGTGTGGTGAGGGGTTTTACAGACAAAAACATAGAGAATAAAGCTGATACTTCGCGGATTTCACTTATTGCGGGGTTATTTTAGAACGTAAACCTCCGCGATAAAGGAGGGACCACTGTACATTTGAATACAGTTTGTGATCTTCTCCATTTAAACCTGCAACAGTCGGAGTTATTTCTGAGGATCACTGGACGGACTCTGGCACTTTTGGTCTTGTTTGATGCTCTAAACATAATTTTATAGCTTTTCACTGACAATAAACTCGTTGAATCTTGACCTACAGCGACGGACACGTATAGAAACATAGATGCAACTTCCTAAATACAAACAAAACAACGGCAGGAGCAGCTTCCACCGCGTCACCACGTGGAGACTTTCTGCGCTGCGGCTCATAACTGAAGCCAGCTGTTGTTCGGGGAGAAGGTAACAAAATTCACCCCCTGAAACAAAAGAACATTTTCAGTGGGAATTGTAGACACCCAGGGGAGGATGTGGTGGAACTGCCCAGTCATTGTTGTTTGGAAAAGGATGCAAACATGGCCACAACATAATGTTTAATGAACGCTCTTTATATGATAATGGGAAACATTGTACTCATAAAAGTGTGGTCGGAGACGAGGATAAAGTCGAGTCGGTTACAATGCCATTTCAGCCGAGGCCAATAGACAAACGGCTCGAGACAAACACGCAGAAACGATAACGCAGGTAGAACGCAGGGGTTTACGTGCGGGAGCTGCGTGCGAAGTTTTTTTTTTATAACTTCAGAGCTCCAAAACGCAAATACCTGGGTAAAAGGTAAGTGACTACGAGGAAAAAAAAAGGAAGTCCGACATTTGACGACCTTTTAGAGGGCACCAGAAATGAAAATATATCCATTTGTGCGACGGTTGTCTCGCATTTCCTCATATTTCAGCAACAAAACAACATCAACGCAGGAGAAATAAATAACGGCGTCGTCACCGCTTTGGAAGAAAAGCGGTCCCTCGTTTACGTTCCAAAAATAACCCGCAACAGGCGAAATCCGCGAAGTATCAGCTTTATTCTCTATGTTTTTGTCTGTAAAACCCCTCACCACACACTTTATACACTTTTCTCACACAGGCGTTAACATTTTCTCACATTTCTCTCTCGTTTAAACTCTCTCAAAGTTCAAACCTTCGTAGAACGTTTCATCGACGTTGTGGGTTTTGTCGGGGAGAAAAGAAATGGCAAATGTACAGCACTTCAGAGTCACACTGCGATCCAACGTTTATGTAAATTTGCTGTAAAAAAGCATGAAAAACTGCACTAAAACAGTCCGCGAAACAGTGACGCCGCGAAATGTGAACCGCGATATAGCGACAGAAAACTGTACCAACACTTTCCCTTCAAACGGAACGTGTTTTTTTGTCATTGTTACTGAAAAATCTTTCTTTTATTTCATGATTATGCTGCGAATTTATACCCAATCAGCTTTTTTTGCACAGATTTCTTACAATACTCTTTAGAATATGACGGATAAAGTCTTTTCACGCACCTCGAAAAGCAGCATTTTTGACATTTTCCAGCTTTAACACACCACAAACACATTTTCTTACAATTCGAATGCTTCTTGCCAACGTCACAATCCATTCATACTTTACTTAACGGAGACTTTTTTGCTTTTTATAAACCTGTGAAGCAGAAAAGGCCACGACGGATCTGCACCAGACCAGACGCTTTGTGAAATTTCAGGTTATCTTCAAGTCTTTTCTTACATTTCTTTACAATATCTGCACAGACGTTTTCTTTTTTTTGACACATCCCAGAAAATATAGAGTGACGCTGAACTCATCTTAAGATTCTTGCTGGGTTTTTCTTACGTTTTCCATCGGTTTATTCATCGTTACGTAATTTAAAAATGAATGTAGAAGCAGAATCCCCGTAATAATTCTACTGCCATGTTGTTTTTCTTTTAGAACTAATGGTATCTGGAAACATTCAGGTGCTTTTTCCATATGATAAAGGTCTTTGTGGAGACTTATGTTCATTCTTACGCTGGAGAAGGAAGACGAGATCGGTTCATCTGCAGGTTAGCGCAGACGATAACGCGAGAAAGGAGGTGTACTTACTTATAGAGGCTGTCTGGTTCCAGGCACTTGAACAGGACTGAGTAAAGGAGCGAGTGCGGGTGCTCCCCTGCCCTCCGTCCGGCCACCACGCACCCCGAACCCGTCCCCGCGAACAGATCCTCCATCAGGCTCAGAACTTCTCCTGGTGCACATAAAGAACACAGATGGGAACGGGTAAATAAACACAGAATTCTGGTACAAACTGTTCATTCCACATACGCTCAGTGTTTTTCAAAGTCAAACAGAAAAGGAGGAAGTCAAAATTCACTTTCGGGAGCGATGACGGCGCTGTGTAAGGAACATTTCGTCCTTTACGTTGATCTGTTTGACGCAGGAAAAGTTAGCTGCGCCGATCTAAGCGTCAACGGACGAGCTGCAACCTTTCAGATCGAGTTAGTTACCAAAAAAAGAACATTTTATCCAGCAGTTAGTGCAAGAAAACACATTATACATTACGTTTTATCTGTATATAGTAAAAAAATGACATCCGTGAAGCATAATTTCATATTTTGGACATTTAAAATCGCAATATTGATAGAAAATGACTGAATAAAAGAGACGTGTCAGCTTCCAGGTTGAAAACTGAGAAGCTGATCGTCCACGAGATGACGAACTCTTCTAAGGAAAGCTGCACATCATAATTGCGAGCGGAAGAAACGGAAAAGCGACGCTACAGAATCCTACATGCATCACTATTTAAGAAGATAAAACCGTAAGTAAGTCCAGAGCAGTGTAAACGGATAGATCAGACTCGAATGTCCACGGATTCCTCTAAATCACATGCGTCAAACTCAAGGCCCGGGAGCCAAATGCGGCCCGCCACGTCATTTTATCCGGCCCGCGAGAAGATGCGTCATTTTAAAATAAGTCTATACTGCACTGACAATAAGCTAATGAGATTTTCCCAGCAAGTGAACTGAGAAATATTAGCAAATAATCATCACAAAATGTTCATGAAGAGGAAAATTGTCGGCGTGGAAGGAAGTTCGAAGGAAGAAAGGTGAATGTTTGTGCTTTAAGGAGAAAAACCTGCGTGTTTTTTGTGTTATGAGGTGAGGTCGGTACAATCTACGTCGACATTTTGACACTAAAACACGGAGCCAAGTATGAAAAAGTTAGTCTGCAAGAAAAACAACAAATTGTCCAATAATTAAAAGGCTGTAAAAGTCTGTTTTTGAAGCAGAGCTGAAGGTCTGTGTCTTTTAAAAGTGTCAGGTTATCACAGAAAGCGTTATTTAACAAGTTATAAAGTAATTACATTTATTTTACATGACATTTGTTTACATTTAGTGACATTTACACCGCCGCAGTTACATCTGACCCTTGACTGTGGCCATTTTGCTGATGCGACCGTCGGTGAAAATGAGTTTGACGCCTCTGCTCTAAATTCAACTTTATAAAATGTTATGTTATATTATGTCCTTTTTAAGTGTAATTCTTACCAGGTAATAATATTTAAATGAATAACATATAAATACAAGAAAAATCAAAACATGTCAACTTTTTTGTCAAAGTTTCATGTTTTTTTTCAAAGTCAAACAAGGAGAGACAAGTCCAAATTCACTTTGTTATGAATGAATTTCTTTTTAAGGAACACTGCTTTTTCCTCCTCAGTGATTTGACCATTGACTGGTATTCTGTGCTTCACCTCTGCGTGGTCCGGTGGGAGTCATTTTTGCCAGTGCCGAGTCTGCGGCTAAATTAAATATGACTTTTTCTGGCAGCGTGCCCGTCCACTACAGTCCTGAAGGAAAACAGGATTTGGTTCCTTTATGGGCAGTTGGTAGTGTTACAATGATATCTGACTGAGCGCCCTGGCGTCTCACAAAACACTACTTCACAAGTTGTGAAATATCTTTCATGTCAGCTTACGGGAAACGGGACGCACGCCGGTCCATTTCCACGCACACGCACGGCCCGCAGTTTCCAGTGCTCAGGGGGGTGATGGAAAAAAGCAAAGAGAGCTGTCAAAACAGTTTAAAAGCTCGCAAACGTTTGGATTTCCAACTATTTCTACAAGAGGTAAAGGGCAGCTTCGTTTTAGCTTATGATACATGGGCCAAGATATAAACACAGGGAGTAAGTCTGGCTGCTGGGGCACAGGGGAATGGTGGATAAAGGTTGCAGAGGAGAGGAAAAAAGAAGTCCACGAATGAATGATTTGACCTTTTCACAGAAGGCGCTCTGTGTAGTCGAGGCTTCTTAAACACATTCTTGCACGGCTAAAGCACGGCCCTTTCCAAGAGTTTCCCTCATATTTTCTCCTCCAATAATGCTATTACGCGTTGTTTACTATTAAAAATCTCACGCCATCACGGTTTTTGCAGGCCACCCACGCTCTGTATTTACCCACAGTGCACGGGGCAGTCCTGATGAGACACGTCTGCATCCAACGCAACGCTGAAGCTGAGATAAGCTCGAGGATTTGGACGTATCATTAAACTCGTGAGGGGATATTAACAGGAAGAAGTTAACAAACATCATTGGGACCGTAGAATAAAAGTACAGGCGCTTGTCGATACGTTGCAACGTCTAAAATCTGAAATAACACAATCAAACTTATGTTAAATAAAGCTTTTAATGTCAGTTCTAATGGAAAACGGGGGTCGGATTTGATAAGTTTTCTTCTTTACACTGTTTTTTGGGCTTAAATAAGAAAAAAAATCTGTGAAATGTGCATTAATTGAACTGGATACATGTCGAAACAGATAAATCGATAAGTAAATAAAGTGAAAATGAAATGAAATCGTGTCGTTTTGCCGTTTTGAGTTTAAACCGGAGAAGACAGGAACTTGTCAGATAAAAATCAAAAGTGAAAGGCGCAGATTCAATTCACAGCGAGGACAATGTCGCTGTTTAACGCTGCGTTTTTGTTTCAGTAGATTATTTTTACTGGTACACTCCCTGACAGTGTTGTGCCAAACTGTGCATCTTTTTCTCCAACGATGTTAACTTTATGATGATTATGTATGATTTTAATGTCTTTCTTATTCTGTAAAACACTTTAAATGTCTGTACTAATAAACTTTCCTTGCCTAAACTAAACAAGAATCCCGTGCGTTTCAGAAAATGTTGAATAAATGAATTAAATTAACTCAAAATAGAGAAAAAACAGCAGCAGAATTCAGAATATATATGCAAAAATCAAACAGTTTGTAAGCGTAAAACAATGCAAACTCATCACAAACTTCTCAAATCCACAACGTGATGAAGCAGCGTATTTTTATAGAAACGATGCCGATGGAACCCGCCCGATTTAACCCGAGATGGCTCTGACCTTTATTGAACAACACCAAAAGAATGCCCGACGGACGCCAGACTGCTGCTGTTTCACCACGACTAAGAGGAGACGCGGCACGAGAGAGAGCGCTCGGATCTTTTACGCTTTTGGACGCAGCTGCGCACAGGAATGGCGATGGTAGTGAATGGTTTTATAATCGAGCAAACCCACGACTATAACAGCGATAAAGCGGTCGAAATACAGTCCTATAGAGATTTACATTAGACGGCGAGGTTAAGGTAAAGGTGCGCAGGGTTGTGTGTCCTCAGCGTTTGACCCGATCCGTCCATCATCCATCGCCCGTCTCCACGTCTTTAACTAGGTCTGGCTTTTTAGGTTAGTGGAAGAAACCCACCCAGACACGAGAAGAACATGCAAACCACACGCAGAAACACCCCAACCATCCCAAGAATTAAAACCAGCCTCTCGTACCAGGCGTCCGGCACGTTCAATGTCAAATAAATAAATAAATAAATACAAAGCAATATGAAAATACACGCGTAAGACTAAGAGCAAATAGTGTTCGTTATGTTTTCGTGATTACAACTGTAAATAAAACACATCATTCTCTGCTAGTTCCTTCATTTTTCGTTTGTAAATTGTTGCCTGAAACTTTTACAGTCCAAACACATCATCATAAAACGGACAAATCTCTATCCACAAAGCTCCACAGTCGTTTCAATTAAGACAGAAGTTGGTCTTAAATCTGCCTTTTAACACGTCCACTTATTAATAGAGAGGCCACAGGAGGCGTGAGCGGACCATGTGTCTGTGTGTCATATATACCCATTACTTTGTGAGCGGAGCACTTCTGAGGCCCAGGGAGACTAAACAAAAGACAAATGTTGAGCCCCATGGCTCTTCAGTGGCTTATAGCATCATTATCTATTTAGGGAGACAGCAGGACAACACTCCGGCTAAACCCTTTTAACAGTCATACAGCAGAAACACATTAAACGTGGTGAAATAACAGGGATTAGCTGCAGAAGGAATGAACATAACGACTGTACAGAGGTAAACACACGACGCAATTAAAGTCCAACACTGACACTGTGTAACTCCTGTTCATTTTATACATGTTTAATTAACACAGACCCTAACCCTGAGTGTGTTATAACCACAATGTAGAAATACTTTTGGTTGCCACGTCTCATTTTTGCATTTTTCATTGAGGGTCACCAGCTCTTTTACACTGCCTGGACAAAAAAAAGGTCACACACTCTAATGTTTGGTTGTTTCGCTGTGGCATTGTTTTGATTTCGCTTCTGTAACGTCACAGATTTATTTCCATCCATCGTTGCGTTAATGTTTCACCTGTTGCATTGATGCTGGTCGAGTCTGACGCTGCAGCTTCTCCAGCCCAAAGATTCTCAGTGGGGTTAAGGTCTGGACAAAAATGATGTCTCTCCCTCTCTAAGTCTCTCTCTCTCTCTTCTGCTTCTCCCTCGCTCTGCTTCTCTTTCTTTCTGCCTCCCTCTCTCTCTCCCTCTCTGCTTCTATTTCTCTCTCTCTCCCTCTCTCTCTTTCTGTGCATCTTTGTCTCTCTCTCTGCTTCTCCCTCTCTCTGCTTCTCTTTCTCTCTCTCTGCCTCTCTCTCTCCCTCTCTCTCTCTGTGCATCTCTCTCTGTCTCTCTCTGCTTCTCTTTCTCTCTCTGCCTCCATCTCTCCCTCTCTCTGCTTCTATTTCTCCCTCCCTCCCTCTCTCTCTGCCTCTCTCTCTCTCTGTGCACCTCTCTCTGTCTCTCTGCTTCTTTCTCGCTCTGCCTCCCTCTCTGCTTCTATTTCTCTCTCTCTCCCTCCCTCTCCCTCTTTCTCTCTCTCAGTGCATCTCTCTCTCTGTCTCTCTCCCTCTCTCTCAGTGCATCTCTCTCTTTCTCTCTCTCTCTCAGTACATCTCTCTCCCTGCCTCTGTTTCTCTCTCACTCCCCCCCTCCCTCTTTCTCTCTGCTTCTCTTTCTCTCTCCCTCTCAGCCTCCCTTTCTCTCCCTCCTTCTCTCTCTCTCTGTCTCTCTCTGTGTTCATGCTCCTGATCCTCTCTTTCTCTTTCACAGTTTGATCTCGATGAATCGTGTCATTTTCATCTTTGAATCTGTCCATAAATCCTCTGCTGTAATAACCTGGTCATTCAGTTTATTCCGGTGTCAGCTGACCTCATTCTGCTGAACCTCGACCGGACCAACTGCAGCAAACACAACATATTTGCTTAGTTAAATCCACGTGGCGACTTTTTATTTGGCCTGGCAGTGCAGATTAGACGAGAGTTTGAAAGGTTTGGATTTTAATTTTCCTACTTTACTGATCATTTCACTTTTTCTTGGGTTTAACGCAGGTCGACGCTCGTGCGAAGTTAAGCTCCTCCTCCTGTCCGACTTCCTTGGATTAACCGCTTTGCACCTGCTGCGTAATTCCAGGGTCAACCAACATTTAACGTCCATCAAAACAACTTTAACCGACCAAATGACCGTACAAAATCTACTTCCACAACAAGAACAACAAAGACTGACAGGACAAATTATTAAGTAAAACGCTGGAGGCCGCTACACGTGTTTTTTTCACGGATCCTCGGCTATTTCTGTCAAAAAAAAACACGAGCGCACATCCCCGGTTAACGCAGGACAGAAGAACCAGCGTTTCCCCCTTTTTTCCCCTCCATCCTAAAGGGGTTCCACAAGGCTAGGTCTGTGGTCCGTCAACTTTTCTGTCAATACTGTGGACAAAACAGCGCGCACAGCTGGCAGACATTAAGGCCCCTGAAATTCTATTATGGTAAAAGCCATTTTGTGTGTTCTCCCTCTTCAACAAAGTGATTAAAACCTGATGGTAAATGCCAGATGACCTCTTGGGTAACGCGGGAAAAGTTACAAATACTCGCGAAAGTAAAACGACGGGACGAGGACGCGGCGAGGAGGGGAAACTACTCCGGTTCCAACCCGCACATGGCCTTGTAGCTGTGATGTAGCAGCCCCGGAGAAGTCATGAAAGTTTATTTGTACAAAGCGATATCATATACAATCTGTCCAACAGCTTTGGCCACAACAGAAACAGCTTCTGACCTGGACTGACCCACATTTTTAACAACGACGACACTGAGGAAAAACCCCTTTTCGGAAAACACTGGCATCGGGGGGGAAAAAAACAAAAACAAAAAGTGACTGCGGCGCACGGTGGGTTTGCACAATTTTTTTTGCGAGGAGGTTTTTTTTTGGAGGTGCCAGATTATCCATAGGCGGAAAAAATGCAATTATAAAAATGTAAACAGCGCGAGTTAACTGCGGCGTACAATACAGCATTAAGCACATAGTAAAAAGCTGTGGCGCGGTGGTATTTCGTCTGATGTTCGGAGACAGACTTCCCCCCCTGAAGAAGAAAAAAAATAAAAAAATAAACTCTTTCTTTTACACTAGTGAATGCAGGCACAGTGTAATTGCTTGGGTCATTAGCTGTTTATACGTGTGTGCGCGAAAGAGAGCGAACGTGTAAATCTGCGGGGTCAGCGAGTTCACACATTAGACCCTTTTCAGCTCAAAGAGGAAATCTGAGGAAAAGGTGGCAGAAAAACACAGTTAGGACGGAGGCACATATTTACGAGCGGGGTTCAGCGCAGGTCAGAGAAATGTCTCCTGCAGTGAAAACTCAAGCACATATTATTGTAATGGCTGCGGCGCTGTACGTGCCACTCAGAACGAACGGTATTTAACAGATTAATGAAGTCACGTGGGTTTGAGAAATGGGAACATATTGTCTCTTTATTCATAAATATGTTATTGTTATTTCATGATCCAGAACGTCAAAGTGTCACTGACTAAACTGTGCAGTAAAACGTGTCGCTGTGCCGCTTGAACAATGAAAGATTTAGTGTTTCAGACGTTTCCCATGAAAAGCACCTGTACCTACCTCAGCCTACCACACCTACCTCAGCCTACCACACCTACCTCAGCCTACTCACCGCTGACTGACCCCTAATGCGCTCACTCGTGTCTGAATCACTATGACTTTATAAAACTGTTCAAATAAACAAAGGAGAAATAAATCCTATGAGTTTCACCCTGAACTTCACTATAGAATTGAACCAGCACTAAAACAATATCTATTGTTCTTCTGTGTTTATCGATGTTGAAGAATATGTTTTGTAAATTGTTCATTTAAAATCTTACAGTGCGGGAGAAATGCATTATTCCCGACTCCAGCCAGTTGCTGTATACATAATGGCTTTTGATATATTGCTCAGTTTTAGGCCAAAGTCTGCATTTCATTTTCTCCTGGCATGTCTTCCAATGATATAGTTTGGTTTTGTGAAACAAAAGATCTGTACGACTGTGTCCTTATTTAAACTTTATATCACATCATTTACAAATATGGACGGACATCATAATGTGCACTTAAGGTTTGCAAATATTTTGCCTGAATGTGAAGTTTCTGTCCCATTCGATTGTTCAGCTCGACTTCTCCCACGTCTTCAGCTTGTCCTTACTCTACCCGACGTGCTCTTCTGTTTTAGGTTTTACTGTGGAGGGACGATCACACCAGACGTACACGATGTGAGCTCCTTCTCACACAAATACAACATAAGCTTCATATCAACAAACAAATGAGAGGCTTTATGTTTCCTGAGAGCCGCCAGACCTGCCAGGGGCCACTCGTGTTAAACTGTCAGCGCCCCGCAACACGGACTTCCTCTCCGGGCGCGCGCCGTTAAATAAAATAGCACCAACGACACACCAAATCCATTGTAAATTGTCAAGATTACAAGTCGTAATGAGATAATCCATCATAAAGTAGATGAGGCAGTATATAAGATTTGAATCCACTGGTGCGCTTCCGGAAAATCTGCTGCAAGAAAGTTAAAGTCTGAGAGAAAAACAGCACTGAAAAAGACTAAAGTAAAGTGCACTTATCTAACCTGAAGGATGGGTCAAACGCAGAGGATGCATTTGTCTACGGCACATGTGTCAAACTCAAGGCCCCCGAGCTAAATGTGGCCCCCCACGTCGTTTTATGTGGCCCACAGCAAGATAAATTAAAAGGTTTGACTGTTTTAAAATGTCAGTTTATCAGGAGATACAGTTATACAACCATTTTTTTTTACATCTATGGAAATGTATTTGTGATATTTGTAACTCGAATAAGAAATAAATACAGAGACGGTTGATGAACAAGTTAAAAAAGTTGTTTATTTGCATTACGTGTGGCCCTTTGTGACGTTAAATTTATCTGAGAACGTTGGTGTAAAGTCTCGTTTTCAGATGTTGAGCTGGAGGATTTTAAACGTGGAGGTTGTTTTGGGTTGACGGCGGGAAACTGGAGTCATCTGGACAACGTTTTTTGAAATCGTTTTGACCGCCATCCGGAAGTCATTTTCAATCTCAAGGTACCGTCAGAGAAGCGAGTCCTGGGATAAGAGTTTAAAGTGAAACTGCTCTGACTTGTCAAAGGCGTCAGTATCTGGTTTGTTGGAAACAGAAGGTAAATTGGTTCTTAATCCATAATTTCTGTTCCATAAATTGTTTTTTTTTTAATAAACTGAAGAAGTAGAGGTCTGACTCTCATGAGCGACGAGGGCCAACAGAAACGTCTGAACACTACATAAAAAAGACTACATCAAATTAAGTGTTATGACACTGTCCAGCTACGAATCAATACTGACTGTTCACACTGACCGCTGATGTGGAGGGTTCTACGGCTGTTCTATGGGTCAAGTGTGGGCTGTTCTCTGGGTCACATGTGGGCTGTTCTATGGGTGACGCATGGGCTGTTCTATGGGTCAAGCGTGGGCTGTTCTACGGGTCACATTTGGGCTGTTCTACGGGTCACATTTAGGCTGTTCTACGGGTCACATTTAGGCTGTTCTACGGGTCACATGTGGGCTGTTCTACGGGTCACATTTAGGCTTTTCTATGGGTCAAATGTGGGCTGTTCTACGGGTCAAGTGTGGGCTGTTCTACGGGTCATATTTAGGCTGTTCTACAGGTCACATTTGGGCTGTTCTACGGGTCACATTTGGGCTGTCCTACGGGTCAAATTTAGGCTGTTCTAAGGGTCACATTTAGGCTGTTCTACGGGTCACATTTTGGCTGTTCTACGGGTCACATTTGGGCTGTTCTACGCGTCACATTTAAGCTGTTCTACGGGTCACATTTAGGCTGTTCTAAGGGTCAGGTGTGGGGCATGTGGGTCACATTTAGGCTGTTCTACAGGTCACATTTGGGCTGTTCTACGCGTCACATTTAGGCTGTTCTACGGGTCACATTTGGGCTGTTCTACGGGTCACATTTAGGCTGTTCTACGGGTCACATTTAAGCTGTTCTAAGGGTCAGGTGTGGGGCATGTGGGTCACATTTGGGCTGTTCTACGTGTCACATTTAGGCTGTTCTACAGGTCACATTTAGACTGTTCTACGGGTCACATTTGGGCTGTTCTACGTGTCACATTTAGGCTGTTCTACAGGTCACATTTAGACTGTTCTACGGGTCACATTTGGGCTGTTCTACGGGTCACATTTGGGCTGTTCTACGGGTCATTTGTGGGCTGGTCCATGAGTCTTGTGTGGGGTGTTCTTTAGGTCACATTTAGGCTGTTCTCTGGGTCACATTTAGACTGTTCTCCGGGTCACGCGTCGACCGTTCTCCGGGTCACGTCTCGACCGCTCTCCGGGTCACGTGTGGCCTGGACAGCAGAGCTAAACATCAAAACACCGCGACTGTCACTTCACCGCTCCCGATCAGCGTGACGGTGTAAAACGAGGAAACGCGGCGGCAGCTCGGGTTATTTCTTGCGATTGGACTCCACCTGTACCTCCATCACAACAGCACAACCACCACCACGTCTGTACAAACACCACCTCACTTTAGAAATCTACCAGTAAAAGATCAAAACTCATCAGTGTCTCGTCGCGTAGAACTAAGTGTCGTCGACGTCCTCACAGTCTCGAGTGTCTCAGTTATAGCGTCACGGTTATATCCAGCTATTAGCTTTAAGAACAAACGCCAAGGCCGGCTCGCATTGCGCCGCTTTGTCACGGGTTCAATAGCCTCCCAGTGTCTTTCTCCACCATTTTGATGTGTCGTGTGTGTGGTCTGTTTTTATTGCTCCCAGCTTGTGTTACTGTGACTCTCTCTCTCCCCTGGGTGCGCACTAAGAATAGCTCGGTCGTGTTAACAGCCAGTTGCCTTGTGTCCTACTGTGATGCTGCTCTGTATTGACACATTGATTTGGAGCGCTATCCTGTACCTTTACCGCGCTGTTACACGGGGCGACGGGGCGGGCCGCTGCAGGCATGTGGTCTAGAGGACGCACACGGTGTTTCGTACGATCAAACACGACGATACACTGGGCATCTTGCGGATTTACGTTGTTTTTTGTTGTTTTTTTTTATTTCTCGGGTTCGTTTTGTCTTGTTTTTCTCCCACCTTTTTTTTTTTTTTTAAAGTCATGACCTGATTTGGGTCTGTTTGTGTCATAACATCGAAGTTCACGATCATGTGACATCTGTGTTTGGTCATTTCTCATCCTGATTTAGTGTGAGAAATGTTTTGGAACAGTTTGTTTTCAGCTGTCTGGAAAACACACACACACACACACACACACACACTCGAGGTCTGCAGGATTTATTTAAGACAGAAAAACAGGGCTTAGGGTAACATTAAAACATTAAAACTTGCCCGAGATCACAAAAGAGCGTATGGCAAAAGTAAATATACAACTTAGTGAGACATTTTTGCAGCGAAATCCACTTTGTATGATAAAAAAAACCCAACGCGGGAGAGTTATTGCGTCTATACCGTTACATTTTTGTCAGTTATATTTACGATGTCACTGTTTTAATTTGTAAAATGTATAAAAATGTAAAGATGAGGTATAGTTACATTCATTAGAACTTGTAGCTTATGGCAAACCCCCGAGCCAAACCATTATACTTTATGCTTTAATTAATCGAAGACTTCATCCAAAAAATGTCCATGTCTGCGCCGAGGAAGGGACGAGACGGAAGCATTAAAAGTCTAGACCTGCAGGAGGAGAGAAGCGCGCCGGACTAACGATGCAAATTTGAAGAGGCAAAAATTGGAAAAAAGGAAGGGAATTGAAAAAGCCCTTGGCCCCCTGCCTGCTTTCTGCAATCTGCTGATGGTGAGGCTCGTGACGAGGAGGTGCGCCGCGTCCATTTTTAGCGATGAGGTCATCTTTAATTAACAAAACAAAGAGAGTCAGCTGTGTCACTCCAATCTGTTATCTGCAGTCATCCTCAAGGACACACTTATCTCCATATAATTCAATCTCTCTGAACGGGGCTTTGGTCTCGGCCAATAATGGAGCTGTTACATAAACATGGGGAGGGGGATGTCCACGGACCCCGGTTTGGCACAACGTAGGTGCGTGGACTAAGCATGTGGAAACGAAAGCGCTGATCATGTGACTAAGACAGCCTGGCCTTTTATTTTTGTGGGAAATTAAATGAAATATTAGTAAGATTAATAATATGCATGAAGCTGGGGTCAGGTTAGATCCGACGGGAGTTAGACCTAATAAGAACTTTTGTTTTTCTAAGGGAATTCCTCCAGAAACGGGAGACTTTTTTTTTTAGCGCAGGTCGGCTCATAATTATTGCCATACATTCAAAATATAAGCCTCATTTTTCCGTCAAAACAACCTCGCATTTAGGAATTACAAGCACGGGCATTAGGTTAGCGCGGGTAAAGAGTAAATATAGTACGTTCTCCTAAAAAAACTAAATATCACTCCTGATCCCGGCGGATACAAAGGAATGCTGAGGCACATCTTTTTCAGCTCTCAGTCTTTCTGTCAGACGGGATGCTGTCTCTGCCCTGGTGTGCCATCTAGAGGTTTGCTGCAGACCAAATACAACTTGAGTTTCGAGTAGAACGCGTTTTGACTCGAGTTAAGAACAAACTGGAAGAGAGAACGTAACCGGAATCACAATGACAACAGCGTGTTTGCAGGTTAAGTCAGCGTCGTCTGATGATCCTGCAGCGATTAGTATTAGGACAAGCTGTTGGATATTTGCAGAATATGCTTTTCTAGGCTATTTGAACGACAAAAAGACCAAGTTTACTGCAGAAGGACAGCACCGGCGACACTTTAGAAGCAGCCTATTAATGATTTGAATGAAAAAAACTATAGTTGCAAATGTAAATGCAGCTCCAAGACTCCCAGATAAGAGATATTTAGACTTTTTTTACTCAAATATATGATTAAGTACAGAGGAAAATGCAGTAAATTTGATCACAGCAAAGTCTTCAGCACGGCTAGTGAACAGTGGCAGGTGTGAAGGAGTTTAAAGGACTCAAACTCAAATGATATAATGAAATAACAACAGATTTCCAACAACAGGTACAGCTCACGGCTTTGTACAGGACGGACTGTGTCAAAAATACATATTCCCCTTAGATCAGCACGTTATTGTTTTCAAATCTGAGTATGGAAACGTTAACACTGCAATAATTTGTAATAATTAGGCATCAGATGAGTTAGCAACTACAGAAAAAACAAACAAACTGGGTATTACATAACGAAAAGCTCCGTCGTCACCGTGTGAAGTGCCGTTACCTTAAGATACCCCGACTTACACACGCAGCGCCAAACGGGGAAAAACGGGGAAATGGGATCGTTTTATTTGCTGGATGTGAATGAAGGGGGCGCTGTTTGCAGTACTCTCCTTGTGGGGGTGCTGTGTGCAGTACGCTCCTGGGAGCAGGTCTCTGAATGCTCAGTTCCATCTGTCCGTTTGGCAGCGTCTGTGTTAGGACTTCTTCGTGCGTTAGGACTCTTCGTCATGTGTTAGGACTTCTTTGTGTGTTTTAGACCTTCTTCTTCGTGTGTTACGTCTTCTTCACGTGTTTTAGGCCTTCTTCTTTGTGTGTTACGTCTTCTTCACATGTTTTAGGACTTCTTCTTTGTGTGTTTTAGGACTTCTTCTTCGTGTGTTACGTCTTCTTCACGTGTTTTAGACCTTCTTCTTCATGTGTTTTAGACCTTCTTCTTCACGTGTTTTAGACCTTCTTCTTTGTGTGTTTTAGACCTTCTTCTTCACGTGTTTTAGACCTTCTTCTTCATGTGCTATGACTCCTCCCACCCTAACCCTCCGTCCTGGACTTCGGGCCTTTGTCACGGCCGGCGTGTTCGTTTTTCTGTGATGACGTCAGGCTGGATGTTGTGAATAAGGCGTCGTCTGAACAGGAGCCAGTGGAAGCCTCCGCGCCACCTGCTCCCGTCCCGCTCCCGTCCCGCTCCCGTCCCGCTCCCGTCCCGCTCCTGTCCCGCTCCCGCACTGTCTGGAAACATCGCCTCATCTGTATTCTATATGCACGGAGCGTGGAGCGCAGCGTGGCCAACGGCGATCTGACGGCGTAACGAAGGTGAAATCGAATCAAATGAGTCGCTCGAGTGAAGTTTCCACGATCGGGACACTCTGGACTTAGCGCAGAGTCAGATTTTTTGAGTTACTTCTTCTCGTAGAGTTACATCTGTGTGGCAGAAGGCTGGAGGATAATGACCTCATAGAGCATCTCAGGCTACAGTCATGTGACATAAGGCGCCCGTCCTGTCCTGGGACCGTGAAGAACTCAAAAAGCGACTTCCGAGGGTCATTTTGGGGCAATAGAATAACAAAAATATGACTTAATTGATGATTTGGAGGGTCAAACCACGAACAAAAGTGTTTAAACTGTTGAATATTTATTTGTAACGTGTCATTTTTAAGCGTAAAGTCGATTTTCTTGTCAAATTTACAGCCCTTAAGTCAGTTCCTTTATAAAAACGCACCTCTTAACAATCACTTTAAATTATTTTCCAGTTACAGACGACTTAAACCATCACAGATTAGTGCCTTTATACTGTGGACGGCGGTTATAATCAAAACATGAGCTTATATGGAAATCATTTTAGTAGAAGATGGGAAAGGTATCTGCTAATGATAAGTGGTTTCTCTCTTTCTTTAAGCTCCGAACTATGGAAACACAATCTTTTATGTTTTTTCTGGCACAAACCGCCGCCGTATGAAAGAAATGTATGCATCCGTGTCAGAATTTCCTTTAAGGTCACAATAACTCTCGGTTTATTTTCTGAACAAAAACAGCAGAGGGGATTACAAAGCCCTCATGCTGAAGCGAGTTTTATTTTTATTGGAACTGATTAATGCAGGTTTTAAATTGCATTATACAGGAAGTGCTGCATAATTGCCGTCAACATTCATCAGACTTCCAGTGGTCCACTTAACTGACATCACACTTTCACCGAAGGACGATAAAACTGAAAAAAGAAAGAAAAGTGGTCGTTTGGAATGGTTTCGACCTGAGCCGCAATGCAAATTCGGTTTAGATTTGAACCCAGATGCCCATCCTTTGCTTTCATCCCGCATAAATAGTAAAATAAAGAGCATTTACGCATTATTTCTGGTTCAAAATCATAGCGGTTTTAAGATTATTCTGTACATTATTCTATGCTGTAATCTATATTCTCAAAAATATGTGAAAAATGTCGCGTGGAGAAGCTGCGCGACGGCGAAACCTCCCAGCCTCGTGTTAAAATAAAGTTCTCTGAAGTAGGGCATGGACATGTTACTCAGGACGTGTCCAGATGTGAAAGGAATGGGGGGAGTTTGACACAAGAACACCCATCTTCACACACACAAAACAAAAATAATAAAGAACGTTGTCTATTTTTCCTTGTCACACAAAGTCCAGCGCAGATGTCGAACATTTTGGATCGGTAATAACATGCACTGATCTGACTCTTCCCCTGAAGCTGAGGTCACAAATGTACCTTCCAGTTAATGAGAAAAAAAGCCTAAATTCACATCCCGTGTTTACTCAAATGGAGAAAGATAGATTTGTAACATTTGCAGATATCTGATAAAGAGAAGGAGCCCTTTCAGTGCAGCAGTGATCCTCATCTGTATGATTGCACCCATTCAGGGAAGTGGAATGGATGAAAACTCGAAGCCAAAGAGATGGCATATGACATCATCTGAGTCAGCCCAAAGACAAATTACATTGAAAGAAATGTTACTTAGATACTAGAAAAACACATTGCTCTCCTAAATAGATAAGGTCTTTATAATAGTGGAAGCTCGGGTAAAGGCACTGCTGAAACTCCACTGAGGAAGAACCAAGTGCTTCAAAGTGCAGAAGTAAAACGGAGCCAGAACTAATACGTTGGACAATGCATTTACTTTGAAAAATGGCTACCAAACTTTTTCGATCATTTGGGTTTGGACCAGAGTCTGACGAAGAACGACACGGGATTAAGTCAAACGTAATCCAACTCTGACTGCTCTAAAGATGAACTCACAAACGTACAACCAAGAGATGTGTGCTGCGCATAAAAAGACCCTGTTCTACTTTGGATTAGCCCCTTCCCCACGACTTTCTGGATTGGCGTCTTCAGCCAAATCATCGTCGGAACGCAAACTTCAGAGCATCACCACAGTCTTGGAAAAAATGAGCTGTGAACCTTTTGACAGAAGCACTCGTTTTCCAGTAAAACAACCCCAGCGCTACCTGCAAAAAAACAAAAAAAACAATTGCCAAATGCGATCACGAAATGAAATAAAAGTCCAAAGACAATTCCTTAATGTAAGTGTGAGATGTAAGTGTGAGAGGCAGAGTTTGGAGCTGGCACTGCTGTTACTCTGTGGTTCTACTAAACCAAGTTTAGCTGTGCTCCAACACTATAAAACATAATTTGTCTTTCCTCAAAAGTGCATTAGATGACCTTTAAATAAGTCAGTAGTCAGTGGTGTGTAAAGAGCCTATAAATCCTGTCAGTTCTACAGAAGTGGGGCTAAGTGTGAGAACATGATGCTTCAGAACCCTGCTGCCCTTTAACGTGCTGAGTCTGTGGAACAAGATCTCATTATTTTAAGAGGGCTCAATTATTTCATAAATCTACTCCGGCAATCACTTCCAAGTTTGTATCAGCAATCTTCATTCACTCTTTTGGGAACAACGTGGGGTTTGGGGAAGCAGTAAAGGCCCAGATACATTACTGCTGTAGTAGTAAATGACACAATTTAAGAAATGATTTGTTAAATGGCATTAGGACGGCCAGACGCTGAGATTTACAAACTTATCTGATGAACTTCAGCGTATGGACAGACCCCGTTTAGTCCGGTTGAGATCCTTGGATAGACCCAGTTTGGTTCCGGTTAAGATCCTTGGATAGACCACGTTTAGTCCCAGTTGAGATACTTGGATAGACCCTGTTTAGTCCGGTTGAGATCCTTGGATGGACCACGTTTGATGGACCCCATTTACTCCGGTTGAGATCCTTGGACAGACCCCGTTTAGTCCCAGTTGAGATCCTTGATAGACCCCATTTTGATGGACCCTGTTTAGCTCGGTTCAGATCCTTGGATAGACCCAATTTAGTCCAGTTAAGATAGACCCCGATTAGTCTGGTCAAGATCCTTGGACAGACCCTGTTTAGTCTGATTGAGATCCTTGGATAGATTCCCATATTGTCTGGTTGAGAAAGACTCTGATTAGTCTGGTCAAGATCCTTGGATAGGCCCTGTTTAGCCCAGTTGAGATCCTTGGCTAGACCCCGATTAGTCCGGTTGAGATCCTTGGATAGACCCCATTTAGTCCAGTTGAGATAGACCCCGATTAGTCTGGTCAAGATCCTTGGACAGACCCCGTTTAGTCCAGTTGAGAGCTTTGGACAGACCACATTTAGTCCGGTTGAGATAGACCCTGTTTAGTCTGGATAAGATCCTTAGACAGAGCCCGTGTAGTCTGGTTCAGATCCTTGGAAAAACCCTGTTTAGTCTGGTTGAGAAAGACCCCGATTAGTCTGGTCAAGATCCTTAGACAGACCCCGTTAAGTTCGGTTGAGATAGACCCTGTTTAGTCTGGATAAGATCCTTAGACAGACCCCGTGTAGGCTGGTTTAGATCTTTGGATAGACCCGGTTTAGTCCTGGTTGAGATCCTTGGATGTACAGTTTCATGGGGACTGGTGAGTACAATTTACTTTACTGTACGGTACAAAAAAACTGCTTTATAAAGATTAAACAAACACACATTAAAACAACTTTTAGGAAAATTAGGATTAGTTTTGATCCTTACGAAACAGAACACTAACATTTTAAAGTATTTAGATCAGTTTCACTTTTGCTAAGACGTTTTTGCCCGTAGAGCTGAAGTACTTCTCCCCACTGACGATCCCGAGAAATACTGGATAATAATAGATGTGCCATTCTAATCTCTATAGTCTGGAATGGCGTGATTAATAGTAGTGACTGGCACATAGCAGTGTGAGTCACCTAAACCATCTGCCCCTTCCTCCCTCACCTCTGCCAACATGGCCGCCGCTCGCTGTCTCTGCCCTCGCTCCCCTCTCTCGCCTCCGCTGACCGCGCTTCATCAGCGGCGTCCCGGCCCTGATGAATGGCCTGTCCGCTCCGCCCGATGACTAAAGCTCCAGGAACCGGCATCTTCCACACCACCTCATTTCACCGCAATTATCGCTGTTTCCTCTTTTTCGCTCTGCCATCGCAAATAAAACGTCTAAATATAAAATGATTACCTTGTGGCGAAGTGAAAATAAACGGGCAGAGGTTTTAGAAACATTTGACTGAAACAAAATCTTCGTTTCGGGCTTTTTTGGAGACGCTATGACGCTACAGGTGCGTGGCAAAATTAGGAGATTTTTCAGTAGTTAAAGACGCAATATGTAACTTTCTGGAAATGCCGCGCTACCTGCACGTTTGGAGGAAAGTTAAAACTATAATTTGGACCAGTTTCCATGGCGATAGACGCGTTTCATGCCGTACTGTGTCAGATTTCAACCAAAGAAGCGAGATTTACATGGATTTTTTTGGTGAAATAAACAACCAAAATGGAGGAAAAAAGCTTTTAAATCGTTAAAAAGTTGCATATTACTCTTTCTAATTCTAGATTTTGAACATTTTCGATCATTTAAACCCGTGATTTAAATGGCGGATAGTGTTACGCAAGTAGTTATGACACATTTGTTAAAAGCAGGCTTCGATTTGAAAGGCCAGTGACTCATTAAAAGAAAGAAGAGAAAGGAGACGAGCGCTTCCTTCTGTAACTCGTCCATGTTTTGATGCTTCCACTCTGACATTTCACATAAAAAATGCTTTGTACATTAACAGTTCGCCATGTGTTTTTTTCATCCTGAGTAACGTCTGAATCTTTATTGAGTTATAGGCCGTTTGACGTAAAGCCCGGAGGTTTAATCTGACCACGCTATAGGCTAATGCAATCAAACTATTTACGCGCAAACTTAAGCGTGTGTTTGTGGGAACTTCAGGAATGTCACGCACAGTCCGAACTAACGAACTCCGCTAAAGAGATAAGGCGTACACCCTCAGCCACGCTACCGGGTTTAAACGCGATCCGATTTAAGATTTATAGCAAACCAAAAAAAAAAAGAGAAAAGAGCAAAGAGCAAATCACGACGACTGACGAACACACAAAACACAATCGGAAACAACAGAATCGTTATCAGGCAAAGCAGCTTGGGTCCGCAGCGCGTCCTGACCGCGGCGCAGGAGTGTTACGACAGCAGCAGACCGCCAAAAAAAAAAAAAAAGAAAAAAGAGAAGACGTCAAACGGGATCTCTCGTCACGTTTGTCGCAACGGCCCCGGTTCCTCTAAATCTGTGTTGATTTCCAGCGACTGATTTGGAAATTGAATTGAGGCGGCACCAAATCAGGAATCAGTGGAGCTGGAGTTTAAAGGAGAACGATCGAAGTCTGGACTGACACAAACGGATCAGAGAAAACTTTAAGCGTCATGAAATCTGACATAAATGTGTTAAAGTCTGAATAAAACATTAAATAATACGGTAAAGTCGCACCTGGAGCCTCCAAAACAAACAAAATGGTCACGAAACTTGACATCAGGAGTAGGAGCGGTCAGACCAGGACCAGGAACAGGACCAGGACCAGGAACAGGACCAGGACCAGGAACAGGACCAGGACCAGGACCAGGACTATGAGCAGGACCAGGAACAGGACCAGGACTAGGACCAGGAACAGGACCAGGACCAGGACTACGACTATTACCAGGACCAGGACTAGGAACAGGACAATGCCCAGGACCAGTATGACGACCAGCACTAGGACCAGGACTACGACTATGACCAGGACCAGGACTAGGATCAGAACAATGCCCAGGACCAGTACCAGGACCAGGATTAGGACCAGGACCAGGAACAGGACTAGGATCAAGACAATGCCCAGGACCAGGACCAGGATTAGGACCAGGACCAGTACGACGACCAGGACTACGACAATGACCAGGAACAGGACCAGGACTAGGACTACGACTACGACCAGGAACAGGACTAGGATCAAGACAATGCCCAGGACCAGTACTGGGACCAGGACTAGGACCAGGACCAGGACCATGAAGATGACCAGAACCAGGACAAGGACCAGGACCAGAGCCATGACCAGGACCATGACCAGGACAATGACCAGGACAAGGACTAGAGCCAGGACCAGGACCATTACAAGGACCAGGACCATGACTTGGACCAGGATCAGGACCATGACCAGGACTAGAGCCAGTACCAGGACTGGGACATTGACCAGGACCACGACCACGACCAGAACTAAGACCAGAACAATGACCAGGACTAGAACCAGGACCTGGACCAGGACTAGGACCTGCCATCTAGACAAACACATTCTATTTTCCATCGTCTTTACAGCATTTTTCCAAACCATTGCACAAAGTGACGTCTTCGTGCTCCTTATAATCTCCAAAGTCGAGATAAAACATCAAAAACATCACTTTGCATCACTCAACCGTCATGTGGATCTCCTACCTGTGTACACATCCGGCTCGGACGGGTCTTCGACTCTTTTATGTTGGATGACGTAGTCCGAGATCTTGTAGCCAATCACAGGCTCCACGTCGGTCCACTCCAGGGCCACCATCGTGCTGGACGGCTCCAGATACGGCGCGAGATGCAAACTAACGACACACACAGGACAAAGTTTAGTGAATAACACGAGAGGTGAGTTTGAACGCTAACCCCATCTGTCTCCCACATGCAGAAATTAAAATAAAAGTGTGTTATGTGGGACTAAACATGCACGCGTAGCAATCTTGAACAATCCCATGTGGTCACCGTCCAGCCAGAGTCATAAAAACCCTCCCATCTCCATCTATACTACCTCATGGGACAATACAAGCAAAACAACATTCCGATCCGGCCTGGGCTCCAGCAGTGTCTCTAGTGGACTATACCCCTTCAAAGAGATAAAAGAAAAATAGATTTCCATTTGCCTGCCCGTAGGCTTTATTTATGACAATGGCATGAGAAAGACAGGTTGTCCTTTCATGAAAACACGCCACTCTGTTTTATCCTTTCCGACAAATAACAGGAGATCTGCAGGTTATTACTGGCTTTACACTGCAGTTGTGGCCAGAGCAGGGGGCTCCAGATGGCGGCTGCACCGACTCCTCATGCGCCGGGGCTGAGGGATTACCTGGAGACCGGAGAGAACGGCAGCTCCCGAACGTGTCGCTAAGTCTATTTAATGGGCAGTTATTTCACATTTATGGCACGTACGGTAGTTCAGTGATCGGAGGGGGAGGGGGGGATGTAGGTGGAGCGTATTTCTGCGACGATGTGCGTGAAAAGGCGGGAAAACACTGGACGTCGGGCAATTAAGAGCTGACGGAGACGCGCGGGACTCGTGATGGGTTGACAGCATTTTTATGAAAACGCAGGTCACTGTTGCAAACTTAAAAGGGGAATTATCGGCTAAAATGAGTTTCGGATAAATATAAAAGACGTTTACTATACTTAAGAGTGTCAAAGTGCAGTTGTCGGTTCAGCGTTCGGATTTTTTTAGTACGATTTTGCATGTTTTTTTACATCGTTTGGCCTGAAAACAGGTCTTGATCTTTGGTTTCGTTCGATAATACTGTACTTATTGTTAAAATCTACGAAGGTTTGAACTTTGAGAGAGTTTAAACGGGAGAGAAATGTGAGAAAATGTTAACGCCTGTGTGAGAAAAGTGTATAAAGTGTGTGGTGAGGGGGTTTTACAGACAAAAACATAGAGAATAACCGTAAAAAATGAAGCGAATTTGCAGATTTCGCCTGTTTTTAGAACGTAACCGTGTACATTCGATTTTATTTTGTACTATAATTCATAAAGTGCATGTACTGAACAAAAACAGAGCAAGAAATCCAGTGTTTTTACAATCGTTTCACTAAAAAAACTACCAATTTTATGTATTAATATGTATCCGAGATTCGTGGCGGCGTCAGTTTCACAGATTTAAAACTATTTCCAAATCTGAAACTAGTCAAGTCCGGTGCGATGAGTTTGAACAGCAGCGGGACTCTTCTCCGTTATTCAGAGAAATCGTATTTGCCGTAGTGGAAGTGTCCTGGGTGAAATCCCCGTAGACACAGTGTTCCTCTTTAAAAGTTTCCAGTGTGTAATAGTGGAGCTGGTGGGTGAGGCACAGACCCCGGAGTATTATTAGGACACCTTGAATAAGACCGTGTTCTTTTCAGACGGGTGTAAGGGCCGACTGACAGCTATTAGAACTTCGGGGACTGTGATTGTGTCTACAACTTTCTCAAGTGCCTCGGGAGTCCATGTGTATGTGTGTGTGTGTGCACGTGAGCCTATGGTGCATCGGAGCGTGCAGCCATGAAATGTCTCTTGTGCATGAATTCCTAGATGTCATGTTGTCATCTCACACTTACACGGGCTGCCTGAGGGGACTGCAGTTCGGCAAGCCGTCTTTGCTGAAGGCACTCAGGTCACAGCGACACCAGTTATCAATGACATCGCCCTTCCCCGCGCACCAGTATGAGCTCATTGTGGCGCTCTTGAAGGCCTGCGAAGGAGAGCAGGTGAGAACAAATGCAATTATCTTTCGGGTACATGTGCTGCCGGACCGTTTCACCGTTTCCCCGTCTCTGTCTCACTTCATCTACTCTTTTGTTTTCTTCTTAACGCACAGAATTAAAGAATAAATCAAACACAAACTGACCTAACTAGTAAAGATACAGTACACGTTATCCTGGAAGGCTTCTCACGACTAGGAGTAAAAGTCACAGTGCACCTCGTGGGCAGATACCGTGACCTTTTATACCCACCGTTCCCAATTACCAGACGGCAGCCCCTGACAGGCTCTGTGATATCATAGATGCACTGCCACTTTTACGATGGAAGTGCGAACGCTGTGACACTCCTCACCTCTTCTGTTCCTGTTCAATTCAAGGAGCTGGTGAGTGTGTGTCTGCAACTGTCTCGCGATTGGTCTGTGTGTACTCGGGGAGGGAGGCGGCGGCTGGTGGCAAGATGTAAGGAGATGACATCATCTCCTACATCTCCTGTGTGCCCCTTCATTAATGGGTGAAAGAAAAATCAAAGACAGAAGCTCAGTCATCCTCTAAAAGGCAGAAAAATGCCAATATAATCGTCAAAGCAATAAAGTATAACGTCAGGGCTTTCCCTAAAGCCACAGGCATGATAGAGAGGGAGTTCAAGAGAGTTCACAAGCACTCTGGCTCCCTCTGTCACACTACAGATCAATGGACTTCTCTCTTATTTATGTGCTCTAACTGGTTGGCCGTGCTGCCTCATGCAGACAACTTTGAGATGTGCTTGATCATGGTCAGAAAAAAAGCGGAAACATTATCAGTGGGCACCAGGCATCCAGCGAGAAGCACCCATCCCCTCCTTTGTTCTAATACAGCGTGACATTCTCTTCATCCTGAAGGAAAGAGACCCCAGACATCTTTAAGGCAGCAGTGGCTGCACACACGGGCACATGCAACATTTCTGTTAAGGATCTACTTCCACACGCGCTTGTTTCATTCCACTGGACCAACGCCAAAGGCAGATTTCTGCAGTGCGTTGATTAGTTGTGGTGACATTCGAGATGACTTTGAGCATACTCTTAACCATAAAGTCTGCAAACTTAGAAGGAAAAGAATGAGGATATGCATTCTGGAAAGTGACTATTTAAACCTTATTGTTTTTTACTGGACAAAAACGAGTCAAAAGATTAAAGTAACTTGTACTACACATATCAGAAACAGGTACTCAAACAGTTACTGTAAGTATCCAACCCTGTTTATACAATAATCTATTGCAAAACAATAACATTTGTCTCCTTTTTCTGAACCACTGATTCCAGCTTAGAACAACAGCAGGGGGTGTCCACCTCATGACCACAGAGTCCAGGCACGATACAGACAGTCAAATATGAGACGCTGGGGGTAAAAGAGAGAGACCACAGGACCATCATGCATTTACCACCACCAGATTCCTTCAAACACTCATATGGGCCTGCACGCTTGATTGCATGGCTGCACATGTGAAAAATAGACAAAGCGATTACTGCCATGTTTATGTTTGAAGAGTAAAACAAGCCAGTATGCACTGGGTAAACAGGGAATCTAATTGTGGTTTGGAAATGAGGTAGGAGCACTGGTGGGGTGCAAAAGAGGTAACGCGCTGATGAGGGGTTTAAGTGAAGCAAGTGAGAGTTGACTAATGCCAGTTAAGTGTGTGGTCGTAAAGACGGCAATCTGTCCCACGGAGACTCGGGCGGTAAAGAAACCCTTAAGTAGGAGGAACACTATAAAAACCCAGGAGAGCCTGCTATGTGTGCAACGAGGATCACTCACAGCCAAGCAGCAGAGGATACCTTACACTGTATTGATTAAACACAGATCAGCATTTCCCAGAACACAGATAGCTCCTGATACATTGTGGTTTGCTCAGATAGGGTTAATCGACAAACCTCTCCCATTAGCTTCATTTAAGAAAAGCAAGTGTTTTGACAAGGAGTATCCACCTTTTCAATCAGCTGTTCCGGTTCAGCGCTTTTATTTTTCTGTGTACGTCTCTGAAAAACTATCTACAGGAACCAACGGACGGGCCTAGGGCTTAGATAACACGCCGCACTACTGTTTCACAAATATGCCACGATTCATCTCTCCTGACCTTATTGATACGGGCCAAATGGAGGTGAAACGTAATCACCTCCTGCCCCCCGCTTTGAGTGAAGCTCAGGGCTCTGCCAGGTCATCGAGCAGAAGCAACACAACAACTGTGGCCACAAATTCCTCGTGTTGACGTCATTCTGGCCGTGCAGACTCCCTGGCACCAAAACACTATTTGGACCTTTAATTCCAACGTCGTGACTTACAAGAAGGAGATTGAGGCTATTGTGACCTTTTTAATGTATTAATCTGTTTGTCTAGTCTAAGCTGACCATATTACTGTCTGCTTTCCACAGCTAACACACGAAAACACTAGCCAGCTGGCCCGCACTATTGATTTAGACAACGATCACCAGTGGTAAAGAGTTGAAGTCAGCGCACACAGGACACCATCAGTTGTGACCCAATACAGAGTTTGTGTGTGTTTTTCTGTCGGCTTCACAATCATTCAGCGCTAAATGTGTTAAGAAAGAACGGCTTCTCAGAACCTTATCAGAAGAGGTGCTTCCTGGAAACTGGACACAGAGAAAAGCCAAAAGGGCGGTATTGTTTTTAGGGAGACCTTTATGATCTGGAGATTGTCAGACGTAATGTGATTTGACCTTTCGGTTTTTAGAAAATCACTTCTTCAGCAGCAAATTATCGAGGTGAGACAACAACGTGAATCTGCGCGTTAAATACAAAAAAGATTGATTGATGACACTTATATGGCGAGAGCTCTCCTTGGTACTGAAACGTTTATTATTTTAAACATTTGAGCGAGTAGTTTAGCGGAGATTTTATTCCCTTGATTGTGCAACAAAGCAACACAAGCAGCACAAGGAGGGAAGACTTGGATTTGACGCAACACAAATCATATATTATCTCGCAGCTGGATTATTAAAACACAAATATAAACCCACAAAAAAGACATTTGCGATGCATTCACAGTTAAGCTACAAGTAGATCTCCATAAATCTATAAATATCCCATCATTTGAGCTGGGTTGTGTAGAATACTAAGCTTCGGAGTGCAGTTCTTTGCTTCTTGTGAAAGCCCGAGCATGACAGCAGCCACTTGCAAGATATAGAGCATTCTGACCCATTACACTCACAACCAATTTGTTCAAAAGGTTTGCTATAATTCAGTCACTGGACAAACTACTGGCAACTGCACAGACGTAAGCTTATTTATTCACCAACTGAGGTATTTTTCTCTGGCGCTAAAACGGCCCCGTGTTCTAAAGCATGTGTACGGACACGCACGAGCCAGGCCTGCGAGCGAGACCACCTCTGTTAAGGCGAGGAGCGTTTCCAAGAGTAGTTCCAGTCAAATTCATGCAAAAACCAAAAGGAAGGCATGCCAAGTCTAGGGAATTAAATATCAAGACAATGGGGGCATAAACCTCAAACTGCCGCCTTCAAATACATGACGTCATATTGTCTGCGTTATACAGTACATGCAAATACTTTACACATGAGCTCACAACCTCACACACGGCTCTCGCTTTGACAAACTGCTAAACTATATAAATAAGGCTCAAAATAATTAGCCGTCCGAGTTGCCAGCGTACAGTGGAAAAATCTATTTGGCTTCATATAAAGTATTCATGAATCTCTTCTTTTTTTTTCTTCCGCAGATTTCCACAGTGGACGCGGGGACATCTATGGGCCTGAGGTGCGTCCTGAATGCACAATCTGGAGTCATTAGTCAACCCGCATTAATCTTTTATCTCGTCGTGTAAAAAAAAAACGGACCCACGCCTCCGTTGGGCCCGAGCCAGCGCCGCTCCGGCCCAGAAAATGTGAACCGTTTTCAACATATGCAAAGGTCCAGTTCAACGAAGTTCAACGAAACTTTCCTCAGAGCGATTTTAGAAGTAAACAGTCGGGCGAAGGGTTATCGTTTCTGACAGATAATATTGCAGCAAATAACACGCAGTGAAAGAAATGTAATTCTGTCGACTGGACGAAAGTTTTTAAACTGAGTTTCGCTCTAAAACCAGTTGACAGAAGCGCATTTTCCAGGCTGGACGACAAGGGTCACACAGCTAAATTATTCACATTACAAATATATTTTTTAAACAATAACGATTGCAGCTTAAATAGCACGTGTCAAACTCAAGGCCCGGGGGCTTAATGTGGACCGACATGTCATTTTATGTGGCCGCGAGGAGGTAAGTTAAGTCTGTGCTGCATCCGCCATGAACTAATGAGATTTTCCCAACAACTAGAACTGAGAAATATTTGCAAATAATGATCCCAAAATGTTCAGGAATAAAAAAATAACGATTGCATTTCATGTAGCACGTGTCAAACTCAAGGCCCAGGGGCTAAATGTGGACCGACACGTCATTTTATGTGGTCGCGAGAAGGTAAGTTAAGTCTGTGCTGCTTTAATGTCTGTATCAACCATGAATTAATGAGATTTTCCCAACAAAAGATACCAAGAATATTTGCAAATAATGATCCCAAAATGTTCAGGAATTAAAAAATAACAATTGCATCTCATATAGCACGTGTCAAACTCAAGGCTCAGGGGCTAAATGTGGGCCACAACGTCATTTTATGTGGCCACAAGAAGGTAAGTTACGTCTGTGCTGCTTTAATATGTGTATCTCATGAAGTAATGAGATTTTCCCAACAAAAGGAACTAAGAAATATTAGCAAATAACGATCCCAAAATGTTTAGGAAGAAAAAAATAAGGATTGCATCTCATATAGCACGTGTCAAACTCAAGGCCCGGGGGCTTAATGTGGACCGACATGTCATTTTATGTGGCCACGAGAAGGTAAGTTAAGTCTGTGCTGCTTTAATGTCTGCATCAACCATGAATTAATGAGATTTTCCCAACAACTAGAACCGAGAATATTTGCAAATAATGATCCCAAAATGTTCAGGAAATAAAAAATAACGATTGCATCTCATGTAGCACGTGTCAAACTCAAGGCCCGGGGGCTAAATGTGGACCGACACGTCATTTTATGTGGTCGCGAGAAGGTAAGTTAAGTCTGTGCTGCTTTAAAATGTGTATCTCATGAAGTAATGAGATTTTCCCAACAAAAGGAACTAAGAAATATTTGCAAATAACGATCCCAAAACGTTTAGGAAGAGGAAAATTATCGGCATGGAAGGCAGTTTCGAGAAAGGTGAAGGCGAATACAAATTTATGCTCCAAGAGGACAGAAAGAGTACAATCTGGGTCGGCGTTTTGACACCAAACACGGAGCTAAGTTTGCACAAGTTAGCCTGCAAAAAACAAAAAAAAAAATCCAAAAATGAAGTAATAAATACAGAAAAATAGTTATTTAACAAGTTATAAAGTAGTTTGTGACATTTAAAACACATATTTTGCAGATGTGGCCCTCAGTAAAAATGAGTTTGACGCCTCTTGTCATAAAAGATCTACAAATCAAGATAAAATCCGTTGTTTTGAATCGCTCTGTTTCATATTCCCACCCGGTTGTTGACTGAATCGTTACAGTATTATGTTGTTTACTCCTCATTTGAATATGGGTATTTTCACGTTGCGTTTTGGTTCAAATAATGATTGATCGTATAAGACATATTCTGTCAAAGTGTCCGGCAGCCAGGAAGAAGCCAGTGACAGATGAGGGGGTTCGGAGAGTGACAGTTCTGCGCGGCGCACACCATACAAACAGTAACACACACATATAGGCCTAACCTGAGACAACCTTTTCAAAAAAAAAAAAAAACGGACAACTGAAGCTCCATGTGATCGCTTTGAAGAGTTTTGGGAGGGAAAAAAAAAAAGAAAAACCCATCTCCCAGAAAGCTTTTGCAACATGGCAGCTGTCTTTCTCAATATAGGCCCAGCCAAGCAGAAAGATCTCTGGGAAAAAAAAAAAAAACGAAGAAAAAAAGGGATGTGTAAGGGAAACACACATAAAGTCAGTGTTTAGAATCAATCGCTGTGTGTCCCTAATGCAATCTCTACGTATGTCGCATTCAGACACACAGCACCGACGTTTCTAAACCAAGACGAGATGAGAGAGAGGAGAGAGGGAGCGAGGAAAGACAGAAAGAGAGAGAGAGAGAGAACAGGGACGAGAGTGATGGACTCCCCTCCCTCCCAAGAGGTCGATGACATCAATAAGAAGCTAATAATCCTGCCTGGAGCTACCTAAGAAGGGCTGGCCAAAGCTATCCTCTGCAGTCTGGGCCCTCTCCTCCTCCACATACATCCCCCCCTCCAGCCCAGAAGACCACTGGTTTAGCAAAAAAAAAAGGGTGAGCGAGGAGGTGCGCAGTGGAAAGAGGGGAGAAAGTGGAAAGAGAAAAGAAAAGACGTTTTGCTCTTCCTCACGTTTAGCTATTGATGAAGCCCGCTAGAGACCGTCTGCTATCGATTACGCCTCTTTTTCTTTGGGGCTGCGACGCTTGTTATGGGCGGCACGTCTACAGAAGGGCTTTGTAACGTGCGCGTTTGTGAACGTATGCATATTTATGTCCCATTGTTGCCTCTAGTCGTTTTTAGGAGGCGCGGTAATTAGATGCTTGATTGGGGGGGGGGGGAGCGTGCGCCGGTCTGCTCCCCGTGGCGGGTGCGTCACCTGCAAACAGTTGGGTAATTGCTTGCACACGCACACACGAAAAAGACGCATCATACGTGAGGAAGTGAGACCACGTTGAAATGAAGCCGACGTACAGGTAAATTGGGGTATAGTAAATGTTAAGTTAAGCAAAAAGCCGTCTCCTTACATAAGCAATTTGATAGGATTAACTTTTTGTGCACACGCAGTCTTTTGTGCAAAAATCGAAAATGCAACACACATGTGTACTGTATACCTTACACACCAACTTCCTCACAAGGAGAGAAAACTATGATGTCATCTTTTTTATGCCCCCTGTACAGTGCTCATTATGGGAGGAGAAAGTTAACCAACTAATGCCACCTAGGGGTGACTGGGGAGAACTGTCCCGACCATTACAACATCCCTGAAGAGGAAAAAAAAAAGTAGAGCTGTACAATATAAGACAATATGAAGAGAAATACAAGGAAACACTACGACGTGGACTATTCTACTATTATTATACTGCATTATTATTATACTGCATTATTATTATACTGCATTATTATTATACTGCATCACTGTAATACTTCTGTCTCAGAGCTGCTGTTTATCTATACAACTATATATTTAAATACACGTCTATGAACAGAAAATGAAAAGTTTAATGGAAATTAAAATTTATCAATTGTGCAAACATCTATATCTGTCTGTCTATGTATCTGTCTGTCTGTCTATTTCTCTATCTGTCCATCACTCTGTCTCTCTCTCATCTGTCTGTCTATATCAATCTCTCTCTATCTATCTATCCATCTGTCTCTCTGTCTCTCTGTCTGTCTGTCCCGCTATCTGTCTATCTATCTATCAGTCTCTCTCTCATCTGTCTGTCTATATCAATATCTCTCTCTCTCTATCTCTCAATCTATCTATCACTATCTGTCTGTCTGTCTCTCTCTCTCTCTATCTATCTATTTATCTATCTATCTATCCATCTGTCTCTCTATCTGTCTGTCTATATCAATATCTCTCTCTCTCTATCTGTCTGTCTGCCTGTCTCTCTCTCTCTGTCTAATATATATATATATATATATATATATATATATATATATATATATATATATATATATATGTCTGTCTGTCTGTGTCTCTCTCTCTGTCTGTCTCTCTATCTCTCTGTCTATCTATCTGTCTGTCTGTCTCTCTCTGTCTGTCTATCTCTCTGTCACATATATTTATTTATTTATTTGTTTGTTTATGTATTTATTTACTTACATAAATTAATGTGTATTGCTGAATTGTATAACTGATGTCTTCATTTAAAAGTAAAAATCCCCATAATCCCTGGCTCCTCCCCGGCCCCTCTCCAGCTCCTCCTTGGCTCCTCCCTGGCCCCTCCCCGGCCCCTCTCCGGCCCCTCCCCGGCTCCTCTCCGGCCCCTCCCCGGCCCCTCTCCGGCCCCTCCCTGGCTCCTCCCCGGCCCCTCTCCGGCCCCTCCCTGGCCCCTCCCCGGCCCCTCCCCGGCCCCTCCTTGGCTCCTCCCCGGCTCCTCCCCGGCTCCTCCCCGGCCCCTCTCCGGCTCCTCCTTGGCTCCTCTCCGGCCCCTCTCCGGCCCCTCCCCGGCCCCTCCTTGGCTCCTCCCCGGCTCCTCCCCGGCTCCTCCCCGGCTCCTCCCCGGCCCCTCTCCAGCTCCTCCTTGGCTCCTCCCTGACCCCTCCCCGGCTCCTCCCCGGCTCCTCCCCGGCTCCTCCCCGGCCCCTCCCCGGCCCCTCCCCGGCTCCTCCCCGGCCCCTCTCCGGCCCCTCCCCGGCCCCTCTCCGGCCCCTCCCCGGCTCCTCCCCGGCTCCTCCCCGGCTCCTCCCCGGCCCCTCCCCGGCCCCTCCCCGGCTCCTCCTCACCTCTTTGGTGATGTTGTCTTGCACCAGGCTGTACAGGGGCACCACGCGGCTGACGTCCAGCAGCACAGGGGTGGGAGAGGACTGCTCTCCGTTCCTCCCGTTCGCACTGCGCCCTCTGCTGGACACAGCTCCCATCATGCCCTGGTGGTGACACAGGTGGCAGCCGGGCGGACAGCTGCCTTTCTCGTCGCAGCTGATCTCCACGCCGTTCACGATGTCGTCCGAGAGCAGCTGGCTCTTCTGCAGAGCCGACAGGTAACTGATGAAGGGCAGTGACTTGAGCTCCCTGCGTCCTCGGCCCGCGGCGCCCTGTTCTGTCGCCTCTGGAACCACAAACACGACAAACTGAGCAGTGAATACAACGTTCAACACATTGTCTAAGTTATTCTTGCATAACATCTGCCTTCTGCTGTAGTTTGGATAAAGTAACATTCTACAATTACTGACCCCATAAAGTAATTTATGGCCCTCAGTTACAGTAGTAAAGCACATCCACAGCCCGTGAGGAGCAGAAGTGTGGCATCTGGATTCACTTTTCCTTAATGTCAAAACTCTGGCTGCTATTTGTTTTATAGACAATAAATGAATGGGATGATATGGAGGGTTGTGTGTGCGGCCGAGTGTTAGTTACCAGTGTTTTGTGTATCTGGAAGTGCGTGTCCTGGAGGAGGTTTGGGAGTAAAAAAGTGACTTTATTCTTCGCGATGCTGCTGTTTCTGTCTGTTTTTTAATTGCTCATTTTATAGAAGCTTAATTAAATAAATGTAAGGACAAGTGTAGAGCAACTTTTCATCATTTAATGTTTTTTTTATGTCAGTTTAGTTGAAATAGAAACAAAACAACAACCTCTTATGTAAAATTTGGAGAGTTTTGACGTCACAGTGTGAGAGAGATGTGAATTAATCATCTTTTGGTTCCAAATGAGTCAGGTTTGTGGAGAAGCGAGCCTGCTCTCAGTAAAGACAGACGCTTTTCTAAAACTTTCAGTGCAATAAATATAATAAATGAAAAAAAAAAAAAAATCCTGCGGGTTTCAAGAACATTATTTCATTGTAAGTTCTCACAGCACCAGAGTAACCTATAGCCACACAGATTGATGAGGTTTTTGTTGGAAAGAAAACATCCTAACCAACAGACATGAGAAGTGATGGATTGCCATGCTAATGATGTTTAGGCTACAATAACACACTCCCACCTACATTACAAGTGTATGAGATAAGTGCACATGCTCTACAAAACCACAAGTACAGAGAGCATGTGCAGGTTAAATGACACTTTATATACCGTACCGAGCTGTGTGTGAGTCAGGACTATGTGATTAAAGTGTTTGTATATACATATTTGCATAGATTTATGTGCAATTATGCCTTTGTGAAGCTTTTCAGGCTGTCAGAAAGATAGTGATAAGCCTTCACACAGTAATTCTATACGTGGAATTATGTAAACTGACTCAAGGGTGGGCCTAGGAGACTTTATGAAGCACAAAAACACGCACAAAAGGATCAGGTCTGTGCTGTTCAAAACTAATGTGACACTTGACAGAATGGAGTGAATGGCCAATGGGTTTAAATTATTCCATTGGTAATTAAAATGTCTCAGTGGAATATTTTATGTAGAAATAATAAGAAAAAAAAGAAAGAATCTCTTCTGTAGCCTGTGTGATTGCAGTAGACCAATCGTGACATCTAGTGGTGAAGATGTGTCATTGCACGACTTATTTAACAAACACTTCTATGTCTCAAAACACTACAGTATTATTTTTTTTTTAACACATTTATTAGTAATTCATCTTTTTAATGTTATTTATAGGCTATTAATAAAACAATATAATTCATACATAATTACAACAACTTTCGGATACTGAATAGACCAATCTCAAAGACGCATTATTATTATTATTATTATTATTAAATTTAATATTAGTCGATTTTATAAAATTAAAATTATGATAAAACTATTACGGATGTAGAATAAATTGAATAAAACCATGTATGAAACGGACAAAACAGGTTTTAGGCCCTGAGTCATACGTAAAATGCGTAACCTGCGTCAAATGCGTCAGATGCGTCAAATGCGTCAGATGCGTCAAATGCGTAACACACCCGGCAGTGCGTCCCGTGCGTAAAGGTCCAGCACTGCGGCTCTCGCACAAGCAGCTCCTTTAAGCAGCTGCAGTGACTCAAACTCAGCACGCCCTGCAGGGATTAACGTGGATCCAGCGCATTTTCAGGAAAGGTAAAGTTTTTACGTCGATTGACACATAATAAATGAAAATAAACGGGATGTTTGAAGAGCGCAGTTTCGTGTTTGTTTTTATTGTGCAGTGGATGAACATGCGCTGTTTATCTGCGCCTGTGTGAAACATGCACAAATATGCAGAGTGTCACAGGGTCATGTGTTTTAGATGATGTAGATTCGTTGTAGATTCGCTGTAGTTCGTGTAATGGATGAAAGTACGCAGGCTCTAATGTTAGCAGCTAACAGCGGCTAACTCCTGAACAACAAGCTAATGTGTGTTTATGTGTGTTTGTGTGTGTTTATGTTTGCTCTGAAACACACACAGCTTCATCCTGTTTGTGCACAATCAAGTCTCACAGCTAAATATCACCATTAACTCTTACTTTTCATGTGTCTTGCCCCAAACTGTGATCACATTGTGTTTCCAGCTCAGGGGTCATGGATCCTCAGGCATTTTGGTGACATTCTCACACATCAACTGTTTCAAGTAGCCCATTCATTCTCAGCATCATCATGTGCATCTTGTCTGACATATAACAAATGAAAAGCTTTAGCATAAATACTATAAATAACCTAAAATGCCTCCACATGTGTGTTCTGTAACTACTATTTCTACACATCATACTTGTTTTTCTCTGTTCCAAAACAGGGTCACGATGGCTGTGGAATGCCCCCAACTGGACCCGGATTTAATGCGGGAGGTTCTTGAATGTCCCATCTGCCTGGAGACGTATAACCAGGACCAACTGAGGCCCAAACTCCTGCAGTGTGGACATACAGTCTGCCGGCAATGTCTAGAGAAACTACTAGCAAATACCATCAATGGTGTTCGCTGTCCATTTTGCAGTAAAGTGTCCAGAATGAGCAGCATTTCCCAGTTGGCTGACAATCTTACAGTGCTGAAAATTTTGGATTGTACTACCTCATGTAGTGCTGCTGCTGCCGCTCTGATGTGCAAGTCTTGCTGCACTCGTCTACCACGACAGTACTGTCATGAGTGTGCAGTTGTCCTCTGTGAGCTGTGCAAAGCAGACGGTCACATGCTTCAAGGCCATAATGTCCAACCAATCAGAGTAGCTGCTGAGCAGCGGCGCAAAGAACTTGGTGCCAAACTTGAATCTCTGCGAGATGTCATGGGTGAAATCCAAAAGAAGAAAACAGTCATTGAAAATATCTCCAAAACATTGAGGTGTAAATACCGAGCGGTTCAGCAGGACTATGCCACGGCCGAGCTCCGCCTTCAAGAGGAGCTCGGTCGATCTCGAAGGACTTTCACAGCCACAATGTCAGAACTGGAAAAGACCAATGGGCAGGTCCTTGAGGAGCAGACCTACTTACTTAATATTGCAGAAGTTAAAGTTGTGTCACGCTGTGACTATCTGACAATGCGGGTGAGGCAGAGTGATACTGCTCTGCTAAAGGAAGATGGCGGCAGCAGTGATGAGGATGAAGAACTGGATATTAAAAGTAGTTTACCCACTACATTTAATTTACAAGAGCCAGAGTTAGTTGTAATAGAGCAGTCAAAAACCTTAGAAGTAGGAAAGTTAACGGCAAAAGCTTATACTGTTAGCACAGCAGATGAAGAAAGCACTTTAGACACGGCTTTAGAAGGCGCTGAGGGAGCGATGGGGCCTTCATTAGATTTATACAGAGATGTGGATATGTCTGCAAGTGTAGACGAGGCTATTTGTGGCTCACCTGCACATTTTAAGTCCAAGTCTTTGGATGCAGCAGAACCACCTGGAGGGACCAACAGCGAACTACCAGCCTGCCAGTTTGTGAAGAGGATGGGCTGCAAGGGAACACTGCCTGGCCTGTTTAATTTACCTGTGAGCATTTGTGTAACACCACAAGGGGAAGTGTTGGTGGCTGACCGTGGCAACTACCGCATTCAGATTTTTAACCGCAAAGGATTTCAGCGGGAAATCCGACGCAATGCCAGTAGTATTGACAATTTTGTTTTGAGCTTTTTAGGTGCGGACCTTCCTAATCTCATTCCGTTATCCATCGCTGTTACACCACAAGGACTCATTGGGGTCACTGATAATTATGACAACTCAGTGAAAGTCTATACTATGGACGGACAGTGTGTGGCTTGCCACAAGAACCAGCTGATCAAACCCTGGGGCATTGCTGCCATGCCAACGGGGCAGTTTGTGGTGTCGGATGTGGAAGGAGGCAAGCTGTGGTGCCTGGCAGTGGACCGGAACATTGGTGTAGTCAGCTATACTCGCTTGTGCTCTGCTGTACGCCCAAAGTTTGTGACGTGTGATCCAAGTGGAACCGTTTACTTCACCCAGGGCTTGGCTCTGAATTTTGAGAAACGCCACAATGAGCCTCACCTGGAGGGGGGTTTCTCCATCGGGTCAGTGGGTTCGGACGGCCAGCTTGGCAAGCAGCTCAGTCACTTTTTTTCTGAGAACGAGGACTTCCGCTGCATCACTGGAATGTGTGTGGATAACAACGGCGACTTGTTGGTGACAGACAGTGGTCGAAAAGAAATTCTTCAGTTTCCCAAAGAAGGTGGCTACAAAATCCTCATCCAGGAAGGACTAACCTGTCCCGTCGGAGTGGCCACTACTCAAAAAGGACAGCTGCTGGTTCTGGACTGTTGGGATCACTGTGTCAAAGTGTACACATACATCCAGAGAAGGCACTCCTCCACCTCATAGAAGCATACATCCACCCCATAGACCGGTACATCCACATACATCCAGAGAAGGCATACATCCACCTCATAGACACATATATACATCCACCTCATAGACACATATATACATCCACCTCATAGACACATATATACATCCACCTCATAGACACATATATACATCCACCTCATAGACACATCCCCCTCACAGAGTTTTAGTGGTTACTATGACAGGGTATAACAGGTGCATTTGAAGTGTGTTGGCCATAGTTTACACTGTTCTCATTAAATCTTTCTATTCTATTTTAGTGTATGTGTGTTTACAGCAAAAAGAGCTACAACTTAACACATCACAGCTAAAAGAGCTAAAAGAGCTATTCAGGTGAAAGCTAAACAAGGCGTCATGTGATTCTCTGTCATTCCTGGCTGGTTATGCCTCGTTCCAGATGTATGTGTTTATCGCTGAATTAGATTGGCTCTGTTTAAAATACATGGCAGACTGAGACGAACATGTATTTATTTACTATTTATCATGGCCTGTGATGCACTTTATTATGGACATATCATAAAAAGTGTCCTACCCAGATGAGTAAATATCAAAATGTTAACTGGAATAATGACGTAGGCTCGTGCGTCTTGTAGCCATATTAAAATGTCTTGAGTACACGTACAACAGATCAAATATTGCTTCTGTCTGAAGTTGATGTTTGTTTTTGAAACAGCTGCACGATTTGCAGACTTTTGGCTTTCACACAAAACATGAAGTGTTCACCAGTTTGAGTAGCAACACTTACCTAAGCTGCTGAAGCTATTTTATTGATTTTTTTCTTTCTTTAGTTTATTGTTCGTTTATCGTCTTGTGGGGCATTTGAGTCTGACACTGACCTGCCAAACTTTATTTTGCAACTTTAGGCTCAGAAAAGAATCCCTCAGGTTTCACTTGACTTCCACAGTATATCACAAAACCACACACACAGAGTATACCGCACACCCACACTACACCGCACAACCACAGTACACCACACCCCCGCAGGTTACCACACACACTCACACACACACACGCACTGGGGTTTGTTGCTGTTGGCATTGAGCAACACTAATATTTATGTTGGCTCTTGTTGAGTATTTATTAAAACTAAATGATAAACTTGGGATAAGAGTTAGATTCATGTTTGCTCTCATATCTGTTAACTTAATAAACTTACCCAATAAAATGTGTTTCACTACCAACTGTTATTATCTGATGTATCGACTTAACCGGATTTTTGTTCCTACAAATGGTTTTCACTAATGACCTTAACCTTTATGTTCTACCCTGAGCCTTTTCTTTGTTATTTGAAAACTGTAAAAAGACGTTGCCCACGACTGTCCTCCTCTTTAGAGCTGCGTACAAAGCTACACATAATAAAGTGTCCTTTTGTCTGTTTAACACATTGAGTCTCGTTTCATGACCTGGAGAAACTCCAGACGTCTCTGAACTGTTCAAATGTATCGATGCAACACATCTCCAAACCAAACCGTCATTCAGCTGTTACGTCTGATACTTCTGTGAGTTTAAAACTGTCACAACTTTATGTGTTATTGTCAGATAATCCGAGTGCAATAAATACATTACAACATGAGAGCACTTTATTTATTCAGTGTCTTAAAACTAATAGATGTGTTAATGAAAATAAACTGGTGTGTTAATGTGTGAAGAGTGAATGGCTCTTTTATGTAAAGCACTGCCCCCTGGTGGTGTAGGTGTGACACATGACAGTCTGCACACTGCTCACACACTCCGCTCACACTCTGCCCACACTCCGCCCACGCTCTGCTCACACTCTGCGCACACTCTGCTCACACTCTGCTCACACTCTGCTCACACTCTGCTCACACACACTGCTCACACTCTGCTCACACTCTGCTCACACACTGCTCACACACTGCTCACACACTCTGCTCACACTCCGCTCACACACTCTGCTCACACTCTGCTCACACTCTGCTCACACTCTGCTCACACACTCTGCTCACACTCTCTGCTCACACACTCTGCTCACACACACTGCTCACACTCTGCTCACACTCTGCTCACACTCTGCTCACACACTCTGCTCACACTCCGCTCACACACTCTGCTCACACTCCGCTCACACACTCTGCTCACACTCCGCTCACACACTCTGCTCACACTCCGCTCACACACTCTGCTCACACACTCCGCTCACACACTCTGCTCACACACTCTGCTCACACTCTGCTCACACACCGCTCACACTGCTCACACTCTTCTCACACTCTTCTCACACTCCGCTCACACTCTGCTCACAGTCTTCTCACACTCTGCTCACACTCTGCTCACACTCTGCTCACACTCTGCTCACACTGCTCACACTCTTCTCACACACTCTTCTCACACTCTTCTCACACTCCGCTCACACTCCGCTCACCTTTCTGGTACTGGAGCCAGAGCTGCTGCTGTGTTTTCTTGCTGGGAAAGTGGATGCTGCAGCTGAGCTCTGAGCCGTACAAAGCCTCAGACACGTAGTGGGAGCCAAACTGTTGGAGAAAAGCCAGGAGTTCCTCTCGCGTACTGTCTGCGGAGAGCGTCTTCAGTATCTTAGAAAAGCCTGACAGAATAAGACTGGTTATACAGCTGGCCACGAGTAAAAAAAAACAACTCTGAACATTCCATGAGACAAAAACTTTGGACTTAAATATTGCAGCAAAAAGCAGATCATCTTTAATTACAGCGAATTACAGCGAATTACAGCGAATTACAGCGAATTACAGCGGCGCTAATAGATTTTGGTAACAGTTTAAGTCGTCCACATGCGCAAAAAGAATCAAACCAGGTTATTTTATGTGCACGTATTTAAAATGACAAGAAAAACACACACGAGGGGAGTGAAAAAAGTAATGCAGAGCCAAAACACCTGCAGACGGATTTTAAACGTCATAATGTTCATCGTGATTGAATTTTGTGAAGAGAAAATAAGAATAAACAGAGAGTAAATGATCACGTGAGGATGTGTGTGTCTTAATGCACGACTTTATCACTGATGGAAAAAGTGCGATGTGGTTTGTTTTGTTTACTGGAGTTTACTGGAAAACTATACTACGGCTAAATCAAACGAGGTCAAAGGTCACTGCACATCACCCCAGCGAATAACATCTTTAAAATGAAGTTTAGAGCTTGGATCGTCACTGTTTTTTCATATTTTTAGACATTTGTGTGTGTGGATTATTAATTTAGTGATGATTTAGTAGCAGGTTAGCCATGTCCATTTATATAAACAGTCCATGAAAATGTTAAAGTTGCGTCTTGGCGAGTTTTTACCTGAGGACAGGGTGATGGAGCTGAGTTTGACTTTGTACAGATTGCTGCGGACTCTCCAGTGCTGCACCATCGGATAACCTGCCGCCTCGCTGAACTGAGCATCTCCTACGAAGAGAAGAACAGAAAGAAATCAGACGATACTTTTGTGAAAGACGAGACAAACTGAGGACTGTGTGGGACTCTCAGTGGAAACAAGATACACAAGGAAAGTTTATCTGTACAGCACAATTTGTACAGAAAGTAATTCAAAGTGTTTTACAGAATAAGAATAAGAAATACAACAACGCAACAAATCAAAACATAAATAAGCATCATGAAATTAATATTAAAAGAAAAGAGGCAATAACATCTAAATCGCATCTAAACAGCCATCTGAGCCTGGATTTAAACACTGTCAAAGTCGAGGCCTGTCTCACATTAATTCCCCTGGTTTAGTCCTGGTTTAGTCCTGGTTTAGTCCTGGTTTAGTCCTGGTTTAGTCCTGGTTTAGCCCTGCTTTAGTCCTGCTTTAGTCCTGGTTTAGTCCTGATTTAGTCCATGTTTAGTCCATGTTTAGTCCTGGTTTAGTCCTGCTTTAGTCCTGCTTTAGTCCTGGTTTAGTCCTGCTTTAGTCCTGGTTTAGTCCTGATTTAGTCCATGTTTAGTCCTGGTTTAGTCCTGCTTTAGTCCTGCTTTAGTCCTGCTTTAGTCCTGCTTTAGTCCTGGTTTAGTCCATGTTTAGTCCTGGTTTAGCCCTGGTTTAGTCCTGGTTTAGCCCTGGTTTAGTCCTGGTTTAGTCCTGGTTTAGTCTTGGTTTAGCCCTGGTTTAGTCCTGGTTTAGTCCTAGTTTTAGTCCTGGTTTAGCCCTGCTTTAGTCCTGCTTTAGTCCTGCTTTAGTCCTGGTTTAGCCCTGCTTTAGTCCTGCTTTAGTCCTGGTTTAGCCCTGGATTAGTCCTAGTTTAGTCCTGGTTTAGTCCTGGTTTAGTCCTGGTTTAGCCCTAGTTTAGCCCTGGTTTAGTCCTGGTTTAGCCCTGCTTTAGTCCTGCTTTAGTCCTGGTTTAGTCCTGCTTTAGTCCTGGTTTAGTCCTGGTTTAGCCCTGCTTTAGTCCTGGTTTAGTCCTGGTTTAGTCCTGGTTTAGTCCTGGTTTAGTCCTGGTTTAGCCCTAGTTTAGTCCTGGTTTAGTCCTGGTTTAGCCCTGCTTTAGTCCTGTTTTAGTCCTGGTTTAGTCCTGGTTTAGTCCTGGTTTAGTCCTGGTTTAGTCCTAGTTTTAGTCCTGGTTTAGTCCTGGTTTAGTCCTGGTTTAGTCCTGTTTAGTCCTGGTTTAGTCCTGGTTTAGTCCTAGTTTAGTCCTGGTTTAGTCCTGGTTTAGTCCTGGTTTAGTCCTGGTTTAGTCCTGGTTTAGTCCTGGTTTAGCCCTGGTTTAGTCCTGGTTTAGTCCTGGTTTAGCCCTGGTTTAGCCCTGGTTTAGTCCTGGTTTAGTCCTGGTTTAGCCCTGATTTAGTCCTGGTTTAGCCCTGCTTTAGTCCTGGTTTAGTCCTGGTTTAGTCCTGGTTTAGTCCTGGTTTAGTCCTGTTTTAGTCCTGGTTTAGTCCTGGTTTAGTCCTGCTTTAGTCCTGGTTTAGTCCTGCTTTAGTCCTGGTTTAGCCCTGCTTTAGTCCTAGTTTTAGTCCTGGTTTAGTCCATGTTTAGTCCTGGTTTAGCCCTGGTTTAGTCCTGATTTAGTCCTGATTTAGTCCTGGTTTAGTCCTGGTTTAGTCCTGGTTTAGTCCTGCTTTAGTCCTGCTTTAGTCCTGGTTTAGCCCTGGTTTAGTCCTGTTTTAGTCCTGGTTTAGCCCTGGTTCAGTCCTGGTTTAGTCCTGGTTTAGCCCTGGTTTAGTCCTGTTTTAGTCCTGTTTTAGTCCTGGTTTAGTCCATGTTTAGTCCTGGTTTAGTCCTGGTTTAGTCCATGTTTAGTCCTGGTTTAGTCCTGGTTTAGTCCATGTTTAGTCCTGTTTTAGTCCTGGTTTAGTCCTGCTTTAGTCCTGGTTTAGCCCTGCTTTAGTCCTAGTTTTAGTCCTGGTTTAGTCCATGTTTAGTCCTGGTTTAGCCCTGGTTTAGTCCTGGTTTAGTCCTGGTTTAGTCTTGGTTTAGCCCTGGTTTAGTCCTGGTTTAGTCCTAGTTTTAGTCCTGGTTTAGCCCTGCTTTAGTCCTGCTTTAGTCCTGGTTTAGCCCTGCTTTAGTCCTGCTTTAGTCCTGGTTTAGCCCTGGATTAGTCCTAGTTTAGTCCTGGTTTAGTCCTGGTTTAGTCCTGGTTTAGCCCTAGTTTAGCCCTGGTTTAGTCCTGGTTTAGTCCTGGTTTAGTCCTGCTTTAGTCCTGCTTTAGCCCTAGTTTAGCCCTGGTTTAGTCCTGGTTTAGCCCTGCTTTAGTCCTGCTTTAGTCCTGGTTTAGTCCTGCTTTAGTCCTGGTTTAGTCCTGGTTTAGCCCTGCTTTAGTCCTGGTTTAGTCCTGGTTTAGTCCTGGTTTAGTCCTGGTTTAGTCCTGGTTTAGTCCTGGTTTAGTCCTGGTTTAGCCCTAGTTTAGTCCTGGTTTAGTCCTGGTTTAGTCCTAGTTTTAGTCCTGGTTTAGTCCTGGTTTAGTCCTGGTTTAGTCCTGTTTAGTCCTGGTTTAGTCCTGGTTTAGTCCTGGTTTAGTCCTAGTTTAGTCCTGGTTTAGTCCTGGTTTAGTCCTGGTTTAGTCCTAGTTTAGTCCTGGTTTAGTCCTGGTTTAGTCCTGGTTTAGTCCTGGTTTAGTCCTGGTTTAGCCCTGGTTTAGCCCTGGTTTAGTCCTGGTTTAGCCCTGGTTTAGCCCTGGTTTAGTCCTGGTTTAGTCCTGGTTTAGCCCTGATTTAGTCCTGGTTTAGCCCTGCTTTAGTCCTGGTTTAGTCCTGGTTTAGTCCTGGTTTAGTCCTGGTTTAGTCCTGTTTTAGTCCTGGTTTAGTCCTGGTTTAGTCCTGCTTTAGTCCTGCTTTAGTCCTGCTTCAGTCCTGGTTTAGCCCTGCTTTAGTCCTAGTTTTAGTCCTGGTTTAGTCCTGGTTTAGTCCTGGTTTAGCCCTGGTTTAGTCCTGATTTAGTCCTGATTTAGTCCTGGTTTAGTCCTGCTTTAGTCCTGCTTTAGTCCTGGTTTAGCCCTGGTTTAGTCCTGTTTTAGTCCTGGTTTAGCCCTGGTTCAGTCCTGGTTTAGTCCTGGTTTAGCCCTGGTTTAGTCCTGTTTTAGTCCTGTTTTAGTCCTGGTTTAGTCCATGTTTAGTCCTGGTTTAGTCCTGGTTTAGTCCATGTTTAGTCCTGATTTAGTCCTGGTTTAGTCCTGGTTTAGTCCTGGTTTAGTCCTGCTTTAGTCCTGCTTTAGTCCTGGTTTAGCCCTGGTTTAGTCCTGTTTTAGTCCTGGTTTAGCCCTGGTTCAGTCCTGGTTTAGTCCTGGTTTAGCCCTGTTTTAGTCCTGTTTTAGTCCTGTTTTAGTCCTGGTTTAGTCCTGGTTTAGTCCTGGTTTAGTCCTGGTTTAGTCCTGGTTTAGTCCTGGTTTAGTCCTGCTTTAGTCCTGCTTTAGTCCTGGTTTAGCCCTGGTTTAGTCCTGTTTTAGTCCTGGTTTAGCCCTGGTTCAGTCCTGGTTTAGTCCTGGTTTAGCCCTGTTTTAGTCCTGTTTTAGTCCTGGTTTAGTCCTGGTTTAGTCCTGGTTTAGTCCTGGTTTAGTCCTGTTTAGTCCTGGTTTAGTCCTGGTTTAGTCCTGCTTTAGTCCTGCTTTAGTCCTGGTTTAGTCCATGTTTAGTCCTGGTTTAGTCCTCAGAGTGTGTTACAGTATTTAATCTACTGGAGACAGATGCAGGATAAGTCTCTGGTTTTGACAGTTTACCTTTGGTTTTTCACATGTTTTAAGCTGCAGATCTTATAAATTTTGTGTATAATTAGTGTTTAAAATCCCACTTCTGACTGATTTCTCCATGTGCAGCTCAACTTTCACATTTAGAGCTCGAGTTTAACGCCGAGGGAGGAACCGTCGACTCTGCGCCTTTGAAAAACGGCTCCTGCGAAGAAACACCTCCACGATATCAGTGACAGAACCAATTTATGTAAAAATCTCAAGGGTCAGTGTGAACCAAATACCAATTTAGCTAATGGAAGGATTAGGGAGCAAAGGTGGAGGTGTCTCTTTAAACCCGAAGTGTCTCTGCCCCCCGAGGGACACCACAAATAGTAAAGGATAAAAGGATTGAAGGAGAAGCTACCAGTTCTTGTGCGAGTTATATAAGTCGTATAGTTTTGACCTGACAATACAGTTTGTGCCATAGCAACTGCATTTAAGTTATTTTTGTATAAAATCTATTTCAGCGGAACAAAACAGTGAAGCTTTTGCCAAGAAAATGAGTCTGTTTACTCTTGAGCTTCACCAATAAAACATAAATGAAACAGGTTTGAATGTAAAAATCTGACTGTTTTAACAGTTCAGTTGAATTGTGTTAAAATGTCCCTGTAAACGCCTTGGTTGAAGTCATAGACTCGTCATTTTGGTCTTAAATGTTCATATTAACCTGCTCTACATGATCCTGGGGTTTTTATTTTGAGTTATTTTGAGGTTTGTTTTTTTTTCTTTCTTTTTTTTTTTTTTACTTTTTTGTTATTTTGAGTATTTTTTCCATTTTTTGTTATTTTGAGGGTTTTTTTTACTTTGAGTTTATTTTTTCACTTTTTTTTGTTATTTGGATTTTTTTCTTTTTTAGTTATTTTGATTTAAAAAAAAAATTAAACTAATTTTTTTTTCAAGGTGTTTTTTTTAGTTTCTTGTTATTTTGAGTTTATTTTTTTATTTTTTTTTTAGTTATTTTGAATATTTTTTTGCTTAGTTTCTTTTTTTATCCTTTTTTTGAGTATTTTTTCCATGTTTTTTTTTTGCTATTTTGAGTTGTTTTTTTTACTTTGAGTTTATTTTTGTACCTTTTTTTTGTTATTTTGATTTTATTTTGATTTTTTTTTTGTTATTTTGAGTTTTTTATTTTATTTATTTATTTTTTTTGTTATTTCGAGGGTTTGTTTTAGTTTCGTTTTTTACTTTTTTGTTATTTTGATTTTTTTTTTCAACTTTTTTGTTATTTCGAGGTGTTTGTTTTACTTTGAGTTAATTTTTTTTTTTTTTTTTTTTTTTGTTACAAAAAAAATAAAAAGAATTACAAAAAAAGAAATTACAAAAAATACATACAATTGCCAATTTTCTTTCTTTATTTTATTATATATTTTTGGTTTCATAAAACAATTTAAAACTACAGCTTCTCAAAACATAACTAACCAGCACTTAACTTTTTTTTTAAATTTGTCTTGCTATTCCAGCTCTATTCCAAACTTACTCGACATATTTCAAGCCTCATTGTGTAAAAAGGTCACCAGAAAATGGAAAATAAATGAGTTGACAGTCGGTGCCGTCTCACCCACCTGTGAGCAGCTGGAGGTTGGGCAGGGGCTCGGACAGCACCCCCCGACACTGCTCCTCCACCGGCAGAGGGATGACCATGAGGCCGTCTGCCAACTGAGGGAAGTCCTTGATGTAGTTATTGTCTCTGGAAAGCACAGAAAACATGTTTGTGGTTAAAAACGTGTACAGTTACAGTGGATGTTTTTGGGATGATTTGTAAGGATGAGATAAACACGAGGCACGAGAATCGGTCCATGAACAAAATTATTTAAAAAAAAATTAAAAAAATACAAAAAAATACAAAAAAATACAAAAAATTACATAAAAAAAGTAATTACAATTTTTTTTTAATTACATAAAAAGAGAAATTACAAAAAAATACAAAAAAAGAAATTACAAAAAAATTACCCAAAAAACCAAACAAAAAATACACAAAAAATTACATTAAAAAATAAATTACAAAAAATATATAAAAAAAAATAAATTACAAAAAAATGCATACAACTGCCAATTTTCTTTATTTATTTCATTATATATTTTTGCTTCCATAAAACTATTTAAAACTACAGCGTCTCAAAACATAACTAACCAGCACTTAACTTTTTTCTTTTTTTTTTTTGTCTGAGCTAAAAAAAACAAAACAACAACAAAAAAAAAAGGAAAACTAAATAAAAGAAAATTAAAATCCATCAACTGCACAGAAAGTTTTATTTATTTATTTATTTATTGGTTTATTTGACAGGGACAGTGTACATTAATAGCATTGCTGCAAATGCACCAGAATTAGCCAAAAGACTATTTTTCATCTGTTGTCCCTGGACAGATGGCAGACCTGTCTCCTCTTTGCCCCACAAAATGCACCTTGCATGGATGAGTCTCCGTGGAGTGCAAACGTTTGTCCTCTAGGTCTAATGAGCTACACTAACTTTAAACTGTGCCTGTTAGCATAATCATTTAGGCCCTTAATGGGTGCGCTCACATCTGTTAGCATACTGGCTAGCACTATTGTTTCCTTTGTTTGCTTTGGGTCTGTGGACGGACTTCTAAATAGGAGATAGATGATGTTTTAGGCCCCGTTTCTGTTCAAAGATGGATTGTCTTTCCAAACAAAAACTGCTTCTTTAACTCCCCTCTCAAACAATTTATTTTCTCTGGCTCAGATCCGAACTTCACACTTTTAAAACAGTGGTTAGCAGCTTTGAGATGAATATAAAAATCTGACTGTTTTAACAGTTCAGTGGAGTTGTGTTAAAATGTCCCTGTAAACACCTTGGTTGAGGTGATAGACTCGTCATTTTGGTCTTAAATGTTCATATTAACCTGCTCTACAAGATCCTGGGGTTTTTATTTTGAGTTATTTTGAGTTGTTTTTTTAGTTATTTTGAAAAAAAAAATTTAGTTTTTTTGTTTTTTACTTTTTTTTTGTTATTTTGAGTATTTTTTTCCCCATTTTTTTGTTATTTGGAGTTGTTTTTTTACTTTGAGTTTTTTTTTACTTTTTTGTGTTATTTTGATTTTTTTTAGTTATATCGAGTTTTTTAATTTAATTTTTTTTAAGTTATTTCGAGTTTTTTTTAGTTTCTTGTTATTTTTTAGCTTTTTTGTTATTTCGAGTTGTTTGTTTTACTTTAAGTTTATTTTTTTACTTTTTTGTTATTTAGATTTATTTATCTTTTAGTTATTTTGAGTTAATTTTAGACTTTTTAGCGGCTTTGCGCTGGAGATGCACAGCTGACTGTCATCCCGAGCAGCTCTCTCGTGACATTGTTCGTACATTTTCTTATGGAATGGCTGTTTAGTTTCTCCAAACTCACTGGAAATTACGATTTTTCTTTCAGTCTGGATCAAACCTTGACGACTGCGGGATCACACGGACAAAACTAAACAAAACACGTCAGTTCTTGTCCATCGCTAACGGGCAGTAAAGTGAAAAAGGAGAGCGGTCCAGTTCGTGCTCGTTTGTCGTAAAAATCACAATCACAACTAAACTACCTGCGTTCTGTTCCGTGACCTGGCCATACTTTGGTTGTCTGAAGTGTCTGGAGCAAACCAATTGAGTTTCATTTGTTGTGAGAGATGAGTTGCCCTGTTGCATTGTGGGTGCATGGTGAATCGCGCTGGCAAACCCATTTTCTCTAATCCACTGTTGCTGGAGCAATTGTTGGAAACTCAGAAGGAGGGAAACACATGCGACTTGTTTTTTTCTATCAGTTTCGTGTCCCGTTTGTGTCTCGCTCGATGCTTTCGCCCGTGAATCCTGGAGCTACTGCGTCGGGACGATTGACTTAAGGGTAGAAAACGAGCGAGGGGAGAAAAGAAGGGAGAGTGTGGAGCGATACAGTAAAGAGGAGAAGATTACACTGGCTTACGCTCACAGCAAACATATCGATTGTCAAGTTAAATGGGCACCTTCTCGCAGTAGAACCAGAGGAGTGTGTTCGCAGCAGATAGCGGCGCTTTAGGGGTCCGCGCGGGACACATCCGCTGCGTCCTTGACACTTTAAACCACGAGAAACAACGCAAAGAATCACGGCGTATTTAACTGCGATGATATTAACTTGTCGATTGCAAACGTCTCTTTCTTTAGGGATCGTGAAACAAGCGGGAGGTGATTTCAGGAGGAGTTTTGCATCATAATAAACTCATTTTTTGCAGAAGTCAGTTAAAACTAGAGCCCATTTAGTTCTGTTTATATTATTGGTTTAGTTCAGTCGTTATGTGTTCCTTGTTATCCCTCGTCGCACCACTAGAGGGACACTTAACAGATTATTTTACACGGTTGCACGACGTTACGCCCCGAGACCTGGTGTCCTCATCTGTGGACAACACATTTTGGGTTGTTTAGGTCACAGTGCAAATTTTTTGAAGAACAGCAACAAGAACATGTTTAATTTTGAATATTTCTAAGAGTTTAGAATATTTATTTTATTTTTATTTATTTATTTATTATTTTTATTTTTGTATTATTTTTAATTTTTATTTTTTTTATTGTATTTTAAGTCATTTTTTTATTACATTTTATTTTCATTTATTTTCATTTTATTTTTAAGTACATTTTTCTTATTTTATTTTATTTCATTATTATTTTTTATTGTATTTTAATTATTTATTTATTTTATTTTTGTTTATTTTATTGTATTTTATTATTATTATTATTATTTTTATTTAAAGGCACACGTCTTCCTGCTCCTGTCAGCAGCACAAATGAGACACATTGTTCCTAGAGGCACAATTGTTTCTCATTTAGTTTTTTTTTACACAAAACGTCTGTGTTCAAGCTCTTAATAGTTTTTGCAAATAAAGTCCTGCAGGAGCTCGAGTCTCAGGAGGTTAATGTCCGAATTCTAGTGTCCGTCCCTTAGATGTAAGTATTCCTGTGTGTATTTTTAGTAATATTATGTTTAGAACTTATAATTTGACCTTAGTTTGAGTTTTTAAGACTAACTTTCGATGTTATACACGCTAAACTCGTGACCAGACGAGCCCCCTATTGGCCACTTTGTGAACTTCTTCTTATTCACATGATGTAAATAACCAATAACTAATATATTGTTTGCATTTATTTATTCTTTCTCTTGTAGAAAACCACACGCAAACCCCAACTACGCACGTTAAATCAACATTCTACCTGTACCTGAACGTGGATTTTCCGCATTTTTCCGACTCACCTGAACGTATTTCATTCCTGTCCTGACCCCGCATCTTGCAGAATTACAGTCCTCATTACATATTTCACAGATTTATTATCAACAAATCATTTAGGACTAATAAAAGCACGAAAATTACTCACTGCAACTAATTTATCAACACGGCAAAACCTTTAAAAATACAAAATCAGCTCGAAAAGTTATTATAAAACGCCAAATCTGCAGAGAAACGCTTCAGTCTGTAACTTCTCGGACTTGTATTTTGTCTTTGTGTGTAATTTCGTTGGTGAAATAAACCAAACTAAACTAAAACGATGGCGATGGTGCGGGTCTCGCAGCTCGGACTCGCAGCGTATGTCCGGAAATGGACTGTCGGATTCTTATTGTCGGTTCCTCGTGGTTCTTTCTCTGCCCATGTGAGCTCATTATCACAGACATCTCAACCTACGCCAAACCTCTGAATGGGGGGCAATGTTTATTTTCTCGCTATGAATTGTGCTCCATTATGATGTTTCTTTGGGGATACACCCACACGCTCGCTACCACGTTTCTGGGAATTTGGAGATGGGAATCTGACTTGAGTCAATTAGGTTTTTGTTTACTTTCCGATTATTACATTTGCCAAAAGCTACAGCTGCCTCTTATAAAACACCTACCAGAAAAACACTGCTAATTGGTGCTCAGTGTATACCATGTAATTTAGTGGGAAGTACTACACACAACTTCACATAATTCTGTGTTTTTACAAAAAAAAAAAAAAGAAATTACAAAAAACAAAAAAACAAAAAACCTTAAAAAATACAAAAAAATGACATAAAAAAGAAATTACAAAAAAAAAGAATTTACAAAAAAATTTACAAAAAAACCCCAAAAACTTTAAAAAAAAATACAGAAAAATTACATAAAAAAACAAACAAAAAAAAAACATAAAAAATACAAAAGAATTACATAAAAAAGAACATAACTAACCAGCACTTAACTTTAAAAAAAATTTTTGTCTGAGCTAAAAAAAACAAAACAAAAAACCAAACAAAAAAAGGAAAAACACTGCTAATTGGTGCTCAGTGTATACCGTGTAATTTAGCGGAAAGTACTACACACAACTTCACATAATTCTGCGTTTTTAACAAAAAAAAAAAAAAAGAAAAGGAAATTACATAAAAAAAGAAGTTACAAAAAACAAAAAAACAAAAAACCTTAAAAAATACAAAAAAATTACATAAAAAAGAAATTACAAAAAAAAGAATTTACAAAAAAAATTACAAACCCCCCCCAAAACTAAAAAAAAAACAAAACAAAAATTACATAAAAAAAGAAATTACAAAAAACAAAAAAACTAACAAAAAACGTAAAAAATACAAAAAAATTACATTAAAAATAACATAACTAACCAGCACTTAACTTTTTTTTAAAAGCTAAAAAAACAAAACAAAAAACCAAACAAACAAAAAAAAGGAAAAACACTGCTAATTGGTGCTAAGTGTATACCCTGTAATTTAGGGGAAAGTACTACACACAACTTCACATAATTCTGCGTTTTTACCTGCCATTAGACGAGTGATTCAAAGACAAAACGCTAAATGTTATTATCATGTTCCCATCGTTTCTAAAATGTGTCCAAGTGCATCATTAAAAGCTTCATTTTCTATGAAATTAAAGTGGCCTTTTGTGTCTCGGGATCTTCACGTCTGAGCGCAGTACTTATTTATTCAGTCTGTGCAGCCAGTTATTAAAGCTGTGTGAAATTCTTGGCACATATCAGCTCTCATTATCTCATCATTCTATACTAATTATACCTTAACCACAACGACAACACACTTCATTATCTACAACCTGAAGAACGGTCCAAACAGCAACTTGGCGACACCCACCGCTGAGATTAGCTACGACTGATTCAAAGTACATCATAAAGTGGCTGTCGGGAAATGTATTAATGTTATTGTGAAAGATTTAAGGCTGTAATTGCAAAAATATGCCCCAGAAAATCCAAAAATATCGATAAAGACGAGCTGAGATAAAGGTAACAGTACATTTTTAACACATTATAACGTGCACAAGTTTAAAAAAGTTTGCACATGTGATAAAGAAATGGCTGATGTCAAAGCAAAGCTGCACCAATTAGTGAATGTGTGTGAAAGAAAGAGGATTTGTACGTCTGAAATTGAGTGATTGTGCGTGCGTGTGTGAAAAGAATGTTTTTAGCAATGGTATATTTAAGGGCGTTTTATTTTTTATTATTTTATTTTGTTTTTTATTGTATTTTATTTATTATTATTATTATTATTATTATTATTATTATTATTATTATTATTATTATTTTTATTATTTTTATTTTTTTATCATTTTATTTTTTTTATTGTATTTTATTTATTTATTATTATTATTATTATTGTTATTATTATTATTATTATTATTATTATTATTATTATTTTATTTATTTTTTTTTATTTATTTTTATTTTTATTTTTTATATTTTATTTTTTTTTACTTTTCACTGAGATCACTTGGCCTCTCTCTTTCATGGGCGCCCTGTTTAAAATACAATACAAACTGAAAAAAAAACCCAATCAAAAACAAATAAGTCCATAAAAAAAAAAAAAAAACAAGTGCAGGTGTGTGTATAAAAGTTTGTTATCAGATTATTAAATTGTTTAAAAAGTTTACAAGTCTTTCATGCACCTACACCAAACTGTTACTCTGACTTAACATCAGAATGTCCAGGGACGACACAAAGAAATTAGTATTTTTGCTAGAACCTGGCACCAAACATCTTTCCTTTTTTGTTTTTTTTAAGGTCGATGTGTTATTGTGCACTGTCCCTGTCCAAATAAAAGCAAATCAAACCACACTGTACGTCCAAAATAGACATACCAGCTCAGACACGTAAGGTAGAGTCACTCAGATACACACATTTACTCAGTGACACACACATTTACTCAGTGACACACACATTTACTCAGTGACACACACATTTACTCAGTGACACACACAGTAACAGACGAGTAAATCCACAAAAACACTGTAGTTTTATGTAGAGTTTATGGTTTATAGGAACAGGAAACATAACAGTGAAACGGCAATTGAGAGGTTAAGACTCTTAACACTCTCCCCTCACAGCAATAAAGTCCTAAATTTGTCTGCGCTGGCGTTGCTTTTTTGCCCAAACCTTCAAAAATATTCCGAATAATCATCTGATCTGTGTAAATTTGTCGTAAAACTTGTATATCATGCAAAGAAACTGAATTTGCAAGTCTTAAAAATAATGTTCCGATGAAAAATACCAGTTGTTGATTGTGAACCGGCGTTACAAAAGTTACAAAATCCCTATAAATCACTACACGTCTTGGGATGAAGTCAAATAATGTAGAAGTATGAAGATTTTCAACTCATTTAAAGTCGTTTCGATGTTGTTATGACGACTTACTTTACTGTAACTGCACAAACAAAAGGTGCAGTCACACTCCTGACCACTAGATGCTGCTGTGCCCCTGCGTTACACGGAGCAAGTGTTATCCCGGAGCATCAGTGCCGTGTGTGCGTGTGTGTGTGTGTGCGCCGGGCTCACTACAGGCGTCCGTGCTTCCGATTTGTCATGGTTGGGCATGTGCAGAAGAATAAACAAGGACCCCGCCGAGAGTGAGTCTGCACATGGATTAAAGAACACAACAAAACACTGCGCGCTGAGAGTGTGTCTATAATTGCAACGACGGCAGCAGTAGAAGTAGAAGAAGCAGTGCAGTGTACGAGTGGATGGAGCAGTGGACCAGGAGATACAGAAGTGAAGGTCAGGGGTGTGGGGGGAGTGTGGAGGAGTGTGGAGGAGTGTGGAGAGGGGCGAGTCTGAGCTGGTGTCAGGGAGGATGTGATTAGACCGAGGAGTGGGGGAAAAGACTACCTCAAGACTCGGGCGGAGGGGGAGACGGACCAGAGAGGAGACGAGGGAGGGAGGGGACGCTGCTTCGGCCCCCTGTGCTACACCGACTCCACCGTGGGACTCAACACCACCGCACAATAAGAGTGTAAATATCTCTAACAAATGGAAAAATACAAGTGTTTTGAGTATTTTTTTTGTGTTTTGTTTTGTTTTTTCCCTCATCTATATTCACTATATTTTCTTTTCTCACTTATGGATTACTTGTTCTAGCGCTGTCCTCTGCTGGCTCCACCTTAAGGCCCTCGAAAATCAGGGAAATATCACACACACGTACACAAACATACAGACACACAAACACAAACACACACGACAGCACACACTGGTCAGATATAACTGCAAATAGATGTTACGTCTATAAACCATGTTATGTCCTGGTGTGTCTTATTATCACTTGTCACTACTGTATGTGTATGGTCCCTGTTTGCCTGTCTTGCATAAAAAAAATAATAAAAAAAAAACATTAAAATAAATAAATAAAAAATTAAAAAATATATAAAATAAAATAAATAAATAAAATAAAAATTTAAAAACCCGGCCCCGGATAAGCGGAAGTAAATGAATGGATGGATGGATAAAATAAAAAAATAAAAACAATAAATAAATAAATATAAAATATATAAAATAAAATAAATAAAAATATAAAAATATATATATAATAAATAAATATATATAAAATAAAAATAAAATATATAAAATAAATAAATAAATAAAATAAAAATAAAAACAATAAATAAATAAAATAAATAAATAAAAATAAAATAAAAAATAAAATAAATAAATAAACATATATATAATAAAATAAAATAAAAAACAATAAAATAACATAACATAACTCTAATAGACTTTATAGTGATGCCACATTTTCCAGCAGTGACTCATGACTCGTGTGTTATCTGCTAAAAGTGCGTTGGAACAGAATATACACCTCCTTTTCCAGGCTGTCCCATCAAGTTTACGTTATATTCCAAATGATTTCCCTGATAGGCACGTTCTGGTTAAACATTTGATCGACATCCACATTTAAAACAAACTAACGAGCGGTAAACAAATACATAAATAACTAAAATAACAAGAGCAGTAAACACATATTTCATAAGATTATTATTTATCCAAACGGTTTGTCAGGGGTGTCAGTGTTAGTGGCTCGGAGCAGAATGAGACGACGTAGGGCTTGTTTATACAGCCTGAGAGGGAGCGGTCAGCAGCGGTCAGCAGCGGTCAGCAGTGGTCAGCGTTGTGTTGTTGTAGCAGAAGCACATACAGGCGATTTCACAAGTCTACATTTCTCTTACTCTGCTGCGGCCAAAAGCAAAGCAGAAAAAGTACTTCATACACATCTATCTTGTTGAAACTTTGACTGAGAACTCCAGAATCGCTGTCGGGTAAAGTATGTGCCGTGTTTATTCATAAGACGCCGAGGAGCTAAAAAAAAACCCTCAACACATAATCTGACATCAAGTATAACGAGGTCGGGTTTGTCGCTTACACAACAGCTGTGCACGTTTAGTCTAATTTGTCTTTAGATGGTTTGATTAAGACGAGAAATCAGACATCTATGCAGTAAAGTCACAAAATATACCGGGCTTCTATCTTTATATAGACGTACTGCATTTTCTACTATTACTAGATCATTTAAGTGAATCAGAAATAGAATATGAAAGAGCACATGGAGTATAAATGTGGTTCATAACAGCTCATAGCTCTAAACACAGTCTGGGCTGGAGAGGCCTGCGGTTGGAGATGCCTTTCTCTGACATTTTGCACAACAATTATGGAAGTGAAATGAATTCTAATGAGCTCCGTGTCTCGCAAAGAGCTCTGGGTGTTTTTAAGTCATGGTTTTATCTATAAAAGGTGCAGTACTGTGAAGTAAAAGTACAGTTACATGGGTAAAATGTACGTATTTACAAGTGTTTGTGTTTGTGTGTATATCTCGGTGGCTGAGCGGCTCATGTCTCACAGCAGAAGGTTTGGTTGGATCCCCGGGTCGCCCAGGCCTTTCTGTGTGGAGTTTTTCATGTTTCTCCCCGTGTCTGGATGGGTTTCCTCCGCGTACTCCGGTTTCCCCCATCAACCAAAACATGAACGCCCTTCGAGACGACTGTTGTAGTGATTTTGGGCGTTACAAAAATAAAATGAATTGAATTGAAAAGTACGACCTAATGTATTTTCCGGGCTGTAAGTGTCACTTTTTGTCATAGTTTGTCCGGAGGTGCGTCTTATACTCAGATGCGACTTATATGTGAAATTATTCAAATATATAATGTCACATCTTCGTTATTGTCACACTGACTTCATCTACCTCCAGAGTTAGCGGATTTGTTCGGAAGCGACATCGAGGATAAAGAGTTAAATGGATTTAGTGATTTGAAGTAAACTTGTTGCTTGTTTTTTCGTCTTTATTTATCTGATTAACTGTTAATATCTTACGTTAACAAACCAGACACGTGTTCAGTTCTGTCTGTGCTTCATGATCGTGTCGTTTGACCACTAGATGGCAGTGTGTTTGTAATACCTGTAAGAAAATGTACTTGACTCATTTTCTTTTGATTCATTTCATATTTAATCCTCATTTATAAGACCATAAAGGTAATAATTTTTCATTTGGAACAATATTGTAAGTGTTTAGTTTATCATAAGTTCAGTTTAAGGTCGTGAAAACTACTTCCTGTTTTCCGGTTTAGCCTTTTACGCTAATGCTAAGTCTGACCCGACAGAGCACTATTTAAGAAACAACTGAAAAGTAAAATATAATGTTTTGTGTTCAGCGGTTTGTTTCCTCGCAGGCCAAAGTGTTGTGTATATTTTCCGTGCGTTCGTGTGCAGTTTTGTGCGTTTATGTAACATGATCCAGAACTTCGGTTATATTTGTCGACGTGTTTGCTCGTTCTACGGCGTGAACTGTGACGAAGGAGTAAGACCACAGTAAACATCAGTGAAAAGAACTCTGTGTCTCTCGTGCTTGTGGATAAGCCGCGTACGTTACGTTAGCTTAGCGTCTCTGATTAACTGTTAATATCTTACGTAAACACACCAGACGCGTGTTCAGTTTGTTGTTTATGTGTTATGTTAGCGTGTTGTACTGATATTTTATTGTTATTAACGGTAAAATGTCTGTCTAAAATGCGACTTATATATGTTTTTTTTCTTCATTACGATGTATTTTTTCGCTGGTGTGACTTAAACTCGTGTACTCCGCTGCGTCCAGTCTGGTTGTTTGTGTCGTAACGATGTGATGATGTCAGTTTGTCTTGTGAACGTGTTTCATTAAAAGCTGGGGGTGTTTTGGCGGCGTCCACGGGGCTTTAACCCAAACGCACGCCGTCTCGTCGCGCGGCGTGTGTGGCACATCCAGAGCAACACAATATGCTTAATAGCTGTAATAAGTGTAATTTGAGTCAAAGTCTAATGCGTGTGGGGCCTGTATTGTGAGTCATAACGGCGATAACGCGCTCGCCGAGGACACAGCGGGTCCCAGATGAGCGGGTAGAACGTTATTAGGAAACGCCATCTGAAACGCCTCTAATCTAAGCCACGATAAAACAATTTACCGCCGCTAGAGTTACAGCTTCTTATTAAAGCTGAAGTCACATGGCAGCAGAGAAATGTGTCTGTGGGATCAGGAGGTCAGGTGACTGCTCACGGCCAATGAGGCGAGAGGGGGCGGTGCCTGGTCGAGAGCACGCCACTCAGGGCATTACGCTCGTGTGTGTGTGTGCTGTGTGTACGCTGTATGTGTTTGTGTGTGCTGTGTGTGTGTTTGTGCTGTGTGTGTGTTGTGTGTGTTTGTGCTGTGTGTTGTGTGTGCTGTTTGTGTGTGCTCTGTGTGTGTGTGCTGTGTGTGCTGTGTGTTTGTGTGTGTGCTGTTTGTGTTTCCTCTGTGTGTGTGTGGGGTGTGTTTGTTTGTGCTGTGTGTGTGTGCTGTGTGTTTGTGTGTGCCATGTCTATGTGCTATGTGTGTGTTTGTTTGTGCTGTGTGTTTGTGTGTGTTGTGTGTGCTGTTTGTGTTTGCTCTGTGTGTGTGTGCTGTGTGTTTGTTTGTGCTGTGTGTGTGTGCTGTGTGTTTGTGTGTGCCATGTCTATGTGCTGTGTGTGTTTGTTTGTGCTGTATGTGTTCTGTGTGTCTTGTGTGTTGTCTGTGCTGTGTGTGTTCTGTGTGTGTTTTGTCTTCTTCTTTTGTCTGTGTGTGTTTGTGTTTGTGTGTATATGTGTGTGTGCGCGCAGGTGCGACTGTGACAGAGAGGGGACGTTTTTAGGTGGAGGGTCCAAAAGTTTATTTTCCTTTTTCTGGGAATGTTCCACAAAATGACGTACAACATCACCACGGAGACAGGCAGGTGACTCCACAGGATTTTGTGACAGTAAAATCACCGAAGAATAAACAACATGTATGATGCGTGTTTAATGAGCTCATGATAAATGGCTGGGCTGTGACACTGGCCCCACTGAAAATGTTCTGCAAACTCCAGGAAATTGTCAAAACTGGGACGATTGTTTTCAGTTCATATTTTACCAATTGGCCCGGTATCCGGCGCGGTGTACGGCCCGGTGTACAGCCCAGTGTGTACGGTCCAGTGTACGGCCCAGTGTGTACGGTCCAGTGTACGGTCCAGTGTACGGCCCAGTGTGTACGGTCCAGTGTACGGTCCAGTGTACGGCCCAGTGTGTACGGTCCAGTGTACGGCCCAGTGTACGGCCCAGTGTGTGGCCCAGTGTATGGTCCTGTGGGGGGTCAAAATCAATTAATCAATTTAATCCATTTTTTCCCCCAGCTCTATTTCACACGGCGCCTTTATTAAATGAACTCACGATAAAGGGCTGGGCGAGAGTGACCGACCACGAGCTTTTATTCAGTTTTATTTCGTCTTTTGTTGGAACATAAACCACACAGACCTACACTATAAAAAAGGACGGGCTGCACTGCTTAACGTTAGTCACAAGATGTTTTTTTCACTCTGCTGATTTTTGCGTACAACTGAATCATAATGTAAACTTACACAGACGTTTCTGCCTTGATTTCTCTGCCAACCTTTGAAATCCAACAGCAGAAGGAACTCTAGAGGCTCCAGCTCAGCCACAGTGTTTTTATGCAGAGAAACACCGCAGCCGAGCCAGTTCACAGAGCACACGATAAATACTTTTATCATCTATTAAAGAGCTGTCTATAAAAGGCATAACAATGTTTAGTTTTGAAATATGAGAAGCCCCAAACCAACCGAGGACCAGAGGAGAGACGAGAAGCCAAAAGTTTGACTGTTTACAACGTTACAATGATAATAACGTTAAAGGAGACATCAAAACTGGTTAAAGACAAAAGTATTTTATCAAACTAAAGCCTAAAGAGAGAGGAAATGTTGTTACTGCAAAGACGTACTAAAATTACTAAAAATGAACTTGACCGACTGTCACTTTACTGGAATAAAGTGACTGTTGGACATCGCCTTGGTCTGGGTTACGTCATAAACACGACCACGGTCTCCCGGCACATTTCTGTACAGTTATAGTTATAAAACAGAAAAGTACAACGTGACATCAGAGCGGAGTACACAGAGAGGTGACGCTTCTAATGTGCCGCACAAATCAAGGACGGCTCCATCTGACTTTTGTCAATTCAACATAAAAGACGATTTAACAGCCAATCACGGCTCACAACAAAGACTCACCTTGACTGATCGTAGCTGAGACAAACAGCCCGTCCTGTATTTCAGCTCTGACAGCCACAGATTAAAACGAGCAAATCACAGAGCGGCTTCAAAGGCAACGTGGCAACAAAGAGCCGCGTGGCAGGGCCTTGGTGCGGCTTTAACATCAGCTGAAATACAGCGGGGTGAAAAAAGTATTTATTCAGCCACTGATTTTGCAAGTTCTCACACTTAAAAAGATGAGAGAGAATCCAGGAAATCACATTGTAGGATTTTTTGTGAATTAAGTATTTGGTCGACTACAAACAAGCAAGATTTCTGGCTCTCACAGACCTGTAACTTCTTCTTTAAGAGGCTCCTCTGTCCTCCACTCATTACCTGTATTAATGACGCCTGTTTGAACTCGTTATCAGTATAAAAGACGCCTGTCCACAACCTCAAACAGTCACACTCCAAACTTCACTATGGACAAGACCAAAGAGAATGACCTGCAGAGAGCTGGGACCAAAGGAACAAAGGGACCATCAGTAACGCTACGCCGCCAGGGACTCAAATCCTGCAGTGCCAGACGTGTCCCCCTGCTCCAGCCAGGACATGTCCAGGTCCGTCTGAAGTTTGCTAGGAGCATTTGGTTGATCCAGAAGAGGATTGGGAGAATGTCATATGGTCAGATGAAACCAAAATACAACTTTTTGGTGAAAACTCAACTCGGAAGGAGGAGAAAGATCGCCGAGTTGCATCCAAAGAACACCATTCCTACTGTGAATCATGAGGGTGGAAACATCATGCTTTGGAGATGTATTTCTGCAAAGGGACCAAAACGGCTGATCCGTGTAAAGGAAAGAGTGAACGGGGCCATGTATCGTGAGGTTTTGAGTGAAAACCTCCTTCCATCAGCGAGGGCATTGAAGATGAAACACCGACAGCCCCGAAACATCACTGCTCCAGAGGAGACCTGCAGGAGGAATGGGCCGAACTACCAGCAACAGTGTGTGAAAACCTTGTGGAGACTTACAGAAAACATTTAACCTATATAACAAAGGGTATGTAACAAAGTATCGAGGTGAACTTTTGCTATTGATCAAATACTTATTTTTACTTAAGAAATTCTTCAAAAAATCAGTCAATGTGATTTTCTTTTTAGTTGAAGTGAACTTATGATGAAAATTACAGCCGTCTCTCGTCTTTTTACGTGGGAGAACTTGCACAACTGAATACCTTTTTTCCCCCACTGTAGTATACAACCTTTTGAGACACCCACACTTCACAGGCTGGACTTTACAGACTGTAGATTTGCATGAGTTTGTAACGTGAATTAAAATCATCTATATATTTTCTAGGATGTAATAGAACAATAAAAACGTGTGAAATCTTGTGCAGTCTTTGGTGGTGGTCCGGGAGGAAACTGGGACTGTGTGGAGTGTATCCAAGTGCATGGTCTGCCATCTGCTTCTGGGATTATTTATGCATGTAATGTTCCACAATTTGGCATTAACTCTATTTGCCACCATGCCAAGTTACAACTTAGTTTTTGTTTGTTTTTTTTGTTTGTTTTTTTTGCAATAAGAACTTGAGTAGTTGAAGAAATGCAAAGCAGATATACTTTAATGCCAGACTGTGGGACATTGCAGGCAGATAAATAGTATCTGTAGAAACAAGCAGGTGGCAGACTGTCCAGTGTTCCCTAGTGCAGCTTTATCGTCTTGGCTCTGGAAGGATCTTGTTAGATGAACTTTTACATTTTGGTCCTAAGGAAAAGCCTGAACATATTTTATTTTGTTGTTCTGAAATGAAAATTGGTTTTGCGGAATTGTCAACACAAAGCAGTAGTGTTCACGTCGCATGGACCTCACATGGACCTCACGTAGACATCAAATGGACCACATGTGAACCACACATAGACCCCACACAGACCTCACATGGACCACACATGGATCAAACACACACCTCACACATGCACCCCACGTGGACCTCACATGGACCACACATGGACTACACATATATCTCACATGGACCATACATGGATCTCACATGGACCACACACGGACCTCACACAGACCTCACATGGACCACACATATATCTCACATAGACCATACATGGACCTCACATGGACCACACACGGACCACACATGCGCTACAAATAGATCTCACATGGACCATACACGGACGTCACTTGGGGCACACATGGACCTCACATGGACCACACACGGACCTCACACAGACCACACACGGACGTCACTTGGGGCACACATGGACCACACACAGACCACACTGATGTCACTTGGGGCACAGACGAACCACACATGGACTTTACATAGAACACACATGGACCTCACATGGACCACACACGGACGTCGCTTGGGGCACACATGGACCTCACATGGACCATACATGGACCACACACAGACCACACATAGACCTCACATGAACCAAAGCAGTAGTTGTTTATTTAAAATCACCGTATGGTCTTGTAGTTCTAATATAAATCTATTCCATTCTAAAACTTTCCAGGAGGCGTAAAAACACGTCTTATTTGAGTTATATTCACAGTCTGATACTTTCCTCAAACGAGTCCAGCTTAAATGCAACTTTCAGTATCAGAGTATCTGGTTATCCATTTTTTTGAAATGTATGTACATTTGAACTCAGCTGTATTTTAAACATGAGGCCAAACGCGCAGCACATTTTCAGAAGGAAGGAAGGAGAGCGGGGCGCCAAATGACAAGGACTACCACCAGCAGTTCACCCGGGACTCCATTAATCAACAGTAAAAGCATCACGCTCCTAATTCACTGATTTATGTCTGCTCCAAATTTCCAGACAGTGGAGTTTGGCCTTGAGTAAGAATGTGAGTCAGTTGAAGTTTTTTTTTTGTGCTGTAGGCCCATTGTTATCCCGACCCGAGGAGGCGGCGGTGGCGGCGGCGGCGGGTTCCCTAATGCTGTATACACTGCATAGTCTCATTTTTCACCCTCTGGTCTTTTATCGATTCTCCCACTGCTGCACATGCAAGAGATTCTATCAGGCTAACGTCAGAGTGCAACGGCAGCTAGGGGCTAATTAAAGACACAAAATCGTTCCACGTTGCTCACCGATTTGAAGGTAGGATTTAGCGTAAGGGATCTGGGAGGTTGCACATGGCTAAGACAAAGCCTGAGGGGGTCAGCGTTTAATGCGAATGCAGATAAAAGACGGCGTGCATGTATGTGTAATGGCGGCGGCATAAAAAAGGACGAGTGAAGAGGTTGTTCAATCAATACAAATTATACTTTCATTTCAGAGATGTACGAGGCCTTCACTCGCGGTAGGAGTCGGAGAAATATGCTCGGGCAAGAACACATTAAAGGTATTAAAGTGGGCTAACATGCTCAACAATGTTACATTTACTTCAAGGACTTTTTCTTTATGGAGTCAGATGAAACCCGTTTGCAGTGGGTCATTTAAAGCTGCACTGTGTCACTTTTCTTCCTCGCTTGGAGACGTTATTGCTTGGCCTAGATTGTTACTCAGTATGGACGAAGTGAAAGTAAAGTCACCCGCAGCGTTCGGCTCCAGGCAAATGAAGCTAATCGAAGCTAGCGGTTATAGCCAAGTTCTATTCCGTATTTTCTGGACTATAAGACTCACTTTTTTCAGTTTGTCCAGGGGTGTGACTTATACTCAGATATGACTTATAGCATATAATTTCACATCTTCGTTATTGTCACACTGACGACCACACGAGGGCGCTCTAGGCTTGTACCAGTATGACAGCTACGCGGAAGAAGAGGCGGAGCTTCATCTACCTCCAGAGATCTGGTTAACTGCTAATTTCTTACGCTAACAAACCAGACACGTGTTCAGTTCTGTCTATGCTTCATGTACATGTTTACGTCTGTGTTTGACCGCTAGATGGCGCTGTTGTGTTTGTAATACCTGTAAGAAAATGGTTTGAGAGAGACGTTAGAAGAAGCTGTTTTTGTTTGGAAAGACAATCCTTCCTCAAACAGAAATGAGGCCTGAGACGTAATCTCACACCGATCTACAACTCCATCCTCAGACCCAAAACAAAGAGAACAATAGCAGGTCGTTAAAGGTTGAATAGGGTATTTTCAGCTGAAACCGGAGACAACAGCTGTTACAGTTTCAGTGTTGTTAGCTCCTCCTTTCAGACAGATATAAGGCAGTGTCCAGCAGTGATCTGACCAGAACTGCAGAGGCGGCTAAATGTCGTCACTCCTACAACGATTTGTCCAGTTGACGGATTTTGCTACCTGTAAGAAAATTTACTTGACTGTTTTTCTTTTTTTCATTTCATATTTAATTTCCCTTCATTTATAAGCCCATGAAGATGATTTTTCATTATTTTTTCATTTAGAACAATATCGTAAATGTTTAGTTTAGCATAAGTTTATTTTAAGGTCGTGAAAACTACTTCCTGTGTTCCAGTTCAGCCTTTTACGCTAATGCTAAGTCTGACCCGACAGAGCACTATTTAAGAAACAACTGAAAAGTAAAATATAAAGTTTTGTGTTCAGTGGTTTGTTTAGTCGCAGGTCAAAGTTTTGTGTGTATTTTCCGTGCGTGAAAAGAACTCTGTGTCTCTCGTGTTTGTGGACAAGCCGCGTATGTTACGTTAGCGTAGCGTATTTGATTAGTCGTTAATATCTTACGTAAACAAACCAGACACGTGTTCAGTTTGTTGTCTAAGTGTTACGTTAGCGTGCTGCACTGATATTCAGCCAGTTGTTCTCTATTTTATTGTTATTAAAGATAAAATGTCTGTTCTTGGTCTCGGATTTTGTAAAATAAATGTCCCCCCAAAAACATGACTTATACTCCAGCACGACTTACATATGTTTTTTTATGGTTTTTTTTCTCCAGCGACGTATAGTCTGGAAGATACAGCATTTGCGATTCCAACTGTGAGTATCATAGCAACCGAAGAGCCAATCAGGAGCGAGGTTGTTGAAGGTAAAACGAGTCTGAGAACAGCAGTTACAGAGAAAGGCGACACTCAACTCCTATTGGAACGCGGCGGCTAGCAGGTTAGCTACATCCATTTATATATACAGTTTACATTACGGCATTAAACTTGCTAGCAGGTCAGATCTGTGGAGAGGCACCCCCGCTCACAATATGAAAGCGTCTTACACTTTCAAGTTTTTCCGTAGCATTAAAATATCTGTGATTGAATAAATGCAAGATACAGTCGGCTCAGGTTTAATGCCGTACTGGGGAACACTCCAGGCAAAAAAAACAATAACATCTCCATGGAGACGGGCAGGTGGAGAGCCCAGGTTTGATTACCGGACCAGAAAGGCATCCTCAAATTGCTTTTTAAGATATGCACAATATGTTAATCCTCCAGCTGTACAGTTAATCTCATTTGAATCAAGATGGAGACGTCCTTCTAATCCTCAGAGATGAGCTCAGGTCTTTTTAATCATGAATCAAACTGCGAGTAAAAGCGTGCGGTTTGGAGAAGAAGAAGAGGTTTTAGTGTCGTTTATTTTGAGCGTAAACATGCGACTATTCCTGGTAAAGATTCGGTGTTGTTCACGTTTGTCCGTTTGTGTTTGTTCAACGTTAAATCAAATAAATCTCATGATGAATCCCGTGTCCTGAGTCGGTGAAGTTTTATGTGAAATTCACAAACCGCTGATTGAATTGGTTTTGTTGTTAATGTGCAGGTCTGACAAAGACTGAACGCAACGATCTCTGACAAAGTGAATGATCCTGGCCCCGGCCCAGTGCTCGGGCCTCTGCAGCTGAAACACAGGGCAACAACAGGCTACTGGGACCTCACAGGGACCTCACAGGGACCTCAGATGAACCACATACGTACCTCACATGGACCACACATGGATTTCACAGGGACCACACATGGACCACACATGGACCTCACATGAACCACACATGGACCACACACAGACCTCACATGAACCACACATGGACCACACACAGACCTCACATGAACCACACATGGACCACACATGGACCACACACAGACCTCACATGAACCACACATGGACCACACAGGGATTTCACACGGACCTCACATGAACCACACATGGACCTCACATGGACCACACAGACCTCACATGGACCACACAGACCTCACATGAACCACACATGGACCTCACATGAACCACACACGGACCTCACATGAACCATACATGGACCACACACAGACCTCACATGGACCATACATGGACCACACACAGACCTCACATGAACCACACATGGACCACACACAGACTTCACATGGACCATACATGGACCACACACAGACCTCACATGAACCACACATGGACCACACACAGACCTCACATGGACCACACATGGACCACACACAGACCTCACATGAAAAACACACAGACTTCACATGGACCATACATAGACCTCGTATGGACCAAACATGGACCACATATGGACCTCAAATGGACCTCCACACATGGACCTGGCACAAAAACATGTGGTTGTCATTTCCTGAATGTTGTGCATAATAAAAACTTTTTTTTTTTTACTTGGACATTTTTCAGAAATGAGCCTGACCTTTTTCATGATTTGCAAAATTCTCTGAATTCACAAAAGAATCCTTGAAAACTCAAACTGTTGATACTAAAATATTTATGTAAAAAGTTGTAGTGGAGTGAAGAAGAAATGATATACTTTTAGACTTTTTATTATTTCTATACTTGGATCAGCACCGAGGTCAGACTTTTCTTTAAACCTCTTTGGTCTTAGGTCTTTGATCAGCGAGTATTTGGAGAGTCCAGTATTTTGATGGACACTGAGCATTTTATTTGACTCTTTTGGGGTTTGGGGTAAAGTCCAAACAATAATCAATGAACCTACCTGTGTATTTATTTCAATAAGCGTAACTATACTGTTTTTATTGACCCAAACACTGATGTGTCTTGGTGCTGTTCACGATGCTACAGAGACATTTCGCACGTGTCCGTTATCTTGTGTTCATGAATAAAGGCCAGAGAAGCAGATAAAGACGGCGCTCAGGCTCAGCTCATGTTCTTATCCAGTTGTTTTTCTCTTCCAGCTTTAGTCATTACCTATGATTACACAAACCCGGTAATCTTAAATGTCATCAAAATGTCATTACGTGGAAATGACAATCCAGCCAATCAGCAGGAGAGAAAGTCGCGAACGTCTGGCAACTGAAATAAACCAAGTCGATGTCATCTATTTAAAGACACTTCCTCTATGTTATCAATTGTTAAAGACGCATAAGGCGATGGAGACGAACAAGTGCTGCCTCCAGGCCAGGTTACAGGTCAGATCTGCTGAGAGGCGAGCACACACAAAGTAAAAAAAGCAGGTTTCTGAAGGTATTTATCAGCACAAAAAGTTAGTGAAAGCCTTTTGTTGAAATATTCCAGGGAAAGTAATGACTTCTCCATGGAGGCAAGAAGAAGAAAAAGAAGAAGGCGGACCAGAAAAGTTACCTAGAGCATCTTTAAATCAATAATACCAAGGCCTGTGTTTTATTGAACTGTAATACCGGACTGCCTACTGTGCTATGCCTGAGAAGTTTCACTGAATGCACTCCTGCAGACTTTCTCTTGTATTTTGGAGCACTCTTCGTTCTTTTCGCACCTTCCCTCTGTCATATCAATGTTCTCGCTCTGTGCTGGTACTTCTGCCTCGCTGTGTCTGGGCTGGGACAGGAGCTAGTAAGCCATAAGCTCCGGTGACACTACCTGACACCGGCGAGTGAATCATGCACACTTGCCTGGGCTGTTGGAAAGATTACGCAATCTCCAAGACTGTTCCAGACTTCGCATCGTCGTCATTATCGTCGCTACTGAAGGAGAATGTGGTACGGGCGAGATGAGGTACGACGGAGCGAGGATCAAACTTAAACTCAAACAGAAGTGGGAAAACAGTTTGTCATTTTTAAGTGGCAGAGTTAAAGCCGCTGTACTGGGTTTTGCGTCTTAAAAATGTGAAAAAACAGTACTAGTTTTTAAAAAGTTTGCAGTTGCTCTTCACTTTTTGCATTCTGAGCGTCGTAAATATCACAGCATGTTTAGAATCGCTTTTCAACAACACTCAGAGACCAGAGCGTAGATGTAAAGCTAACAACAACTAGCATGCTAACATAGTAAAAGCCAAAAGTAAATCTGTTGATTGGGCAAAAAGTTGTAGGATGTTTCCCTGCTCATCCAAGTCTTCAGTTTGCTTCTTCCCGCTCACACATACCGCAAATTTGGGACTATAAGCCGCTACTTTTTTCCCAGCGCTTTGAATCCAGCGGTCTATACAGTTTTTTACGGGCTAACGGCCACCAGGGGGCGCTCTCTAACAGTAAATGCAAAGGTGAGACACACGTAGGGAAAGTTTATGCGCTGAAGACTACACTAGTTTTGATTTTGAATTGTCATTTTGGACATCATGCACACAGCTTCATCATGAAAAACACACGAAGAAATGCATCAAAGAAGGAAATAGAGCCACTGCACGTCAGTTTAACCATTAAAGAAGGAAATAGAGCCACTGCACGTAAGTTTAACCATTAAAGAAGGAAATAGAGCCACTGCACGTAAGTTTAACCATTAAAGAAGGAAATAGAGCCACTGCACGTAAGTTTAACCATTAAAGAAGGAAATAGAGCCACTACACGTTAGCTTGGCCTGAAAGAAAGGAATAGAGCCACTGCACGTAAGTTTGACCTCAAAGAAGGAAGTAGAGCCACTGCATATAAGTTTGACCATCAAATAAGGAAATTGTGCCACTGCAGGTACGTTTGACAATTAAAGAAGGAAATAGAGCCACTGCACGTAAGTTTGGCATTAATGAATCGACGGTGCGATGTTGGAGGCGGCAGCAGGAAGAACTTAGTTAATGTAAAAAGACGACAAAAGCTTTTCAGAAATAAAAGCAGACGGCCCGTATTGTTTTATTTACTAAACGTGCAGATATGTTCATCTCGCGTTGGTGCCCATTTTCAGGCACAGTTTGAAAAAAAATTGTGTCTTAAATTACCGTCTTTCTGTGTAAACATCTCCTGTTACAACATAAAAACCTGCGGCTTATATTCAAGCGCGGCTTATATATGAACAAAATTCATTTTCGTTTCAAATTTAGCTGGTGCGGCTTATATTCAGATGCGCTAAATAGTCCGAAATTCACGGTACTTCCTGATTATCAAACGATACAACTCTCCATAATTGTATCTGCACTGGGGCAAGACAAATTTAGCTCAAATACACAGGGATAAAATTGGGTAGAGGCCCTTTAAGAACATGCGAGAACTCAGAAATGAAAAATGCAGAACAAGTTTCAGTAAATCTAAATGTGAAACAGTAAAAACGGGTTGAAAACATTTCCACTGCTCAGGACATGTTTGGGGGGGATAGTCGACTGGCAAGAAGTGACTCACAGACATCGGTTGTTTCAATGAGCGAGAGCCATTTCACCCACTTTACACTGAATTTATATGAGAGCCACTGCCATTACTGTCAGCTCCTCACGGGGGTCTGCGCTGAGTGATTTCTTACTGTAGCGGAGACACAGCCGACACCGAAAAGCCCGTCTCCACGCGCACTTTGAGTAGTAAACAGCAGCGTTATTTTGGAGCTAATAAAGAAGCCGTCAGATAATTTATTTCTGGAAAGGGATTTAAGAATTTCCTCGTCAACCTTGAGCAGCTTAACCCTTCACCTGTGCAGTCTGGAGTGATGTCTCATGGCTACTCATTAGGAAAGAAGAAACGACCGTGTAAAGTTTGTGGACGGAGCTTCCTGGCGTGGACACCAAGGACATAATTACACCAGATTATAAGGAACATGGAAATAGTGCTGTGTTTATGCCTGCACGAGCCTTGTGGGCTGCCAGGTCTGCAAATTATTATTCATTATTCATGCATTTTAGGACAAAATGTGTTCAAAATAAATGACATCATGATCAGAGTGCACGCATTTTCTTGTTTTTCCATATCCGGATTTCCTTCCTCTCCGCATTACAAAGCGTACAGTATGTAACACCTCACTTTAGAGGAAGCGCACACATTTTAATGACTTTATCTGTTTCTTTTAACTATTTTTAAACCCTCTGATTAACAACAGAACCTTCGCACAGTTTGACACTTTGACACAATTAATTTAATGTGTAAAACAGGTTTCTCACAGTGGAATAATGTAGAGGTCTGGCTTAAATTAGCAATGCATGAAAACAATCGAATCGAGACTAGTTGTCAAGAGCAGCAGGGCCTGTAGAAAACCATTCAGAATAAAAATGATAATGCAAAATAAGAAAGATTGGAGGAACAGCCATAAGTCACACGGTGCATATACAGTCGTCCCTCGCTATATCACCAATTTTCCATTACCGTAACTCCGCAACCAATTGTGCTATCATGTCAATTCAAACGGCGTCTCAAAGCAGAGGCATGAGACTCTTTAAATGATACTTATTTTACCAAATATTATAAACTCATAAGCTGCAGAACTTCAGATATTCTTTAGTCGACATTCCAAAAAATATGACCTGGCAAAATCAACGTCTTAGCTGCAAAAACGCCTGACATTTTTTTATAAGAAGGGCTGTAAAAACCTAACCCTAAATACAATCTGCATAATCTCTTGTATAAATGTTGATTATTGTTCATATCTGTAATTTAAAGTGTTTCTGAGCTGGCCACATAGTTTTTTCATAGTTTGCTTGCATGAAAGTGACTCAAAAGTACATTCGTTTTTACATTTTTCTTCTACTTCAACTGGTGTTACACGTTTATTTGATGCATCAGTGGAAAAATAAGGATGGATTTGTAAAATAGAGGTAGTTGTGTGAAAAAGGACAAAAGTACATGTTGATACCTCCTTTAACGGGATTTTTATGGCTAAAAAAAGAAAAAAAAGTCTAGGTCTAAGTCTAGCCATAATGGTCTATAATGTGCTCAGTCTTTAATATAGTAAACGAGAGAGAAATGTGAGAAAATGTTAATACCTGTGTGTGAGAAAAGTGTATAAAGTGTGTGGTGAGGGGTTTTACAGCTGCAAAACATATAGAATAATTATAAAAAACAAAACTGACTACTTCACGGGCTATTTTTAGAACATAACCCCCGCGATAAACAAGGGACCACTGTTTTCAGATGAGGGTCCTTCGCTGCATCGTGGAAAAGCCCTTTGCGCTTCATTTATGATACGTTTTCACCCCAAGAAGTGTCATTAGCTGCCAGACGTCTGCATGTAATCACCAGAGCATGTATAACTACGCCAATCTGCTGTTTGCACACAATTATCATGTAAATCAGCCGGCTCCTCAGACGCAGGCGTAAATGACATATTGTTAATAGAATCAAAAGTGAAGTGAAAGATTTTGTATTTCACACAACTCTCAGAGCAAATGAACAGCGCACACAGCGGGAGCATCGATTCCAGAGCTAAGTAAGAGGCTGGCCCGGGCCGTTACGACACACAAACGTAGCGAGCAGAGCCGTGGCTAAGTGGCTGTTAAATTTTAACTCAGTGCTGATTCTGTCCTTTTAGTGAGATATTTATTGACCACAGCTGACTGCACTTCAGGACCATAAAGTCCCGCCATCTTTTTTAGGTCCATCAATAAAGATCGTAAGCCCAATTGTGGCTTAATATCAGTGCCTCGCAGACATACCCCATGATGCTAGAAGTATCACCGTTTTGATTCTCGAACTCCACCAAGTCCGTTTATGTAGAGAATAAGCCGCCGTTTTTACTGCTATGGGACTAAATATTATCATTTAGGGCTGCAGCTCACATTATTTTAGGAGTGGATTATTATTCAAACGATTATTTCTACTGTATATTAAGAGTTTTTAATTATGTTACGCAGCCTCTAAAGGTCATAGGTCATTGGCTTCAGTCACATATAGAGACTAGAGGCTTTTAAAAAGACAATATTTATGAATAAAGCGAATTATTAATGAAAATGAGATGTATTCTGATTTTATAATGCTGCCGTCTCTTCTCTAAAAGGCTTTTTGGCAGGTGTTACTCCACATAACGATTACGAACCTACAGTTATTTGAGTGATCGACGAGGCTGCAGCCCTATCATTTACTCAACTTTAGTTTTATGAAACATTACAAAAATTGAAACGATAAAAATATGATGATTTCGTTAAGTAAGACGGGAGAATAGACTTGCCAGTGAGACTATGAAAAGGTAAGCGTCTCTTGATAATGAGTTGTGCCAGACAGCGTTCTGTGAGGATCATCTTGTGTTGTCTGTTGTGTCTCGGGGGCGAGCTGCTTGTTTGACTAGTTTAAACCCGCTGCCAGTAAAGCCCCGCGGAGCCCCGGCCGACGTGGAAATCTCTCCGCGGGCCTCGCTTTGATGTACCCGGGGTGAAAGGCTGGAGTGTGCGGCATCGCTGTTCTGCGCGTCCCCCAAGTGCACGGATCAACTCGGTCTGCCAGAACACATTTAATAACCTAAAGTATGCGTCGAGTGCGTTTAAACGTATGCGGAAGGACCGGAGATTTACCGTCGTTACAGTCACGACAAAAGCAAAAACGACAGAACCGCTTTTTACATGCTACTGCAGCCAAACATCAGCTTTAAACGTGCATTATGTAACTTTTCTGCCACGCCGTACTCTCCATTGATTTGTTATTGCGTTGCCAAGAGTATTGCACACTGCCCCCTGCTGGTCATCGGTGATAGAAGTGATTCAGAGTCCAGAGTGTGTTTGGACCTGGCTCGACACGGGGATTTTAAGTCTGTCTGATTAAACTTTCACGTGGGATGCAGAAAACTGACAAATATAGGAGTGAAGAAGGCTATAAACCCGTAAAAAGTTATTCTTTAACTAAACAAATAAGTCCGAGCCATAAAAATCTCTCCTTCACTGAAAGAATTTTTGTCATAGAGCGCAATGTAATCACAAACTGCTCAGATCGTAAATGTTTTCTTAGCTCAAAGTCTGTCTTTTTAATTGTTCGCTTTGGCTATGCTCTATGTCCGCTCTAACTAAGCTCAAGCTCTGATTGGTTAGAGCGGTCACATGGTACGACATAAACAAGCATGTGTGCGATATGAACGAGCCAAGTTGTCAGGAACAAGCCGCAGGTTTAGAACATGTTTCGGAAGCTCCCGGAATCACAAACATGAGCATTTATACACTGCCTGGCCAAAAAAAAAAAAAAGTCCCAATCTGGATTTAACTTAGCAAACAGGTTAGGGTTGCTGCAGTAGGTCAAGTCTAGGTTCAGCAGAATGAGGTCAGCTGACACCTGAATAAACTGAATGACCAGGTTATTCCATCAATGGATTTTTGGGCATATTCCAAGATGACAATTCCAGGATTCATCAGGCTCAAATTGTGACAGAGTGGATCAGGAACATGAGACGTCATTTTCACACATGGATCGTCCACCACAGAGTCCAGACCTTAACCCCACTGAGAATCTTTGGGATGAGCTGGAGAAGCTTTGAGCAGCGTCAGACTCGACCATCATCAATGCAACAGGTGAAACATTAATGCAACGATGGATGGAAATAAATCTTGTGACGTTGCAGAAGTGAAATCGAAACAAAGCCACAGTGAATATGTGTCAAAAGCTAAAGGAACAACCAAATATAAGAGTGTGTGACCATTTTTGGGGGGCCAGGCAGTGTATTTTACATGGAGAGACTGACCTTTTCATTGAGACAGATGTAAAAGATATTGGGAAAAAATGGCTATAATTTGCTATATATAAGAAATTGTGGTATTTGATTATGTCTGTTACTCGAATGTCTCTACTTTGCATTATTTCTGTAACTTCCCATAGATGCTCTGTATAGTTTGTGGTCTGCTGTTTTTCTTTGTTTTAAAATAAATTGCACAAAAAAACTTGCATTGCTTCGAGCGATCTGACCTGTAACTTGATACTGTCATAATTCCAGGCAAAAGCAATAAGAAAACACATTATTATTGTAAAAGACTTGCACAGGTCTGAGGTCTGTGTAATGAAAACTACGGATTATTTTTATGACAAATGTACTGTACAATACCAGAACAGCCCTTTAAACGCCCGCATGGACTTGAACGTAATGCTATAACATGCTATAATATTGTGAATTTACTGTGTTTGCCCAGATTTTGTTCAAAGTGTGTTTGTCTGAGAGATTCATGGTCTCAGGGGCTGTTATGAGTGTTTCTTTTTTTCCTTTATCTAATCAATATGAAGCTGCAGCTGTGTTGAATTGGTGCAAAAATTCTATTTGAAACACACAGAAAGATGACATACAGTTAGAAAAAGTGAGGTCAAGTTTGTTGTTAAAAAAAAAAAAGACATTTGAGTCAATATCGATACTGGAAAAGGCTCATAAATAGAACAAACTTAAACGTTTTCTTTTTTTTTTTCTAAACTTGATTTTGATAATAAAGCTTCACACTGATTTTGAGACAACAATGATTTTAAACATAATTTTTTTTTTGACAATTAAATTAGACTTTATTTATTTATTTATTTATTTATTTATTTATTTATTTATTTATTTATTTATTTATTTATTTATTTATTTATTTATTTATTTATTTATTTATTTATTTGACAGGGACAATGCAATCAGACATAGTTACAAAATGAACATTGCAGCTGATGTGACGCATACAGTTTATAGCAAGAGCTCATTTTCAACTCCCGTCCCTGGTTGGGCTTTTTTTTTTTTTTTTTACAATTTACTAATAGGCAAAGTAACACAACATAATTATTTTCATCTAGACCAGGGCTGTCAAACTCATTTTCATCAGCAAAACGGTTGTGATGTAACTGTGCGGCCGTATAAATGCCACTAAATGTTACCAAACGTCATGTAAAATAAATGTACCTACTTTATAACTTGTTAAATAACTGTTTCTGCATTTATTACTTATTCAAGTTGCAAATACATGTCTGTGTATCAAAAACAGACTTTTACAGCCTTTTAATTATCGGACAATTTGTTGTTTTTCTTGAACATACAGGTTTTTCTCCTTGAAGCACAAACTCGTATTCACCTTCACCTTTTCTTGCCGACAATTTTCCTCTTCCTGGACATTTTGAGATGATTATTTGCAAATATTTCTCAGTTCCAGTTCCAAAATGTCATTATTTTATGGTTGATGCACACATTAAAGCAGCAGAGACTTTTAATTTAGCTCCTCACGGCCACATAAAATGACATTACGGGTCTCTTTCGGTCCTCGGGCCTTGAGTTTGACGCACATGAAGTAGACCATTCTCAAACTCCATATGGCGCTCATGAAGAAGCGAGTAGCTCATGATATCAGCGCAGGAGCTAGCACGGCGCCTGTTATCATTTATAGCATGTTACTTTTAGCGTGCACATCCTGTATTTGTGCATAGATAGGCTCTTCTAACAGTGTGCGATTACTGATGCGTTTCTGTACAGTGTCACTTATCAGGAAACGCCAGGTCTGACGGTTTAACGGGGACAGCTATGGGATAAATCTCAATCCCCGCTCAACCGCCGCGCTCCCTGGGCTCCCTTTTCACTGCGCTCGCCCCCGTGTGCCCACATGTAAAGGATACATACACACAAACGCACAGCAACGCAAACCCTCACCGCAGCTCCACAACTGAGAACCGATGCATTTCAACGTGTCCCGTGACAACGCAGAGATAAAAGGAAACCAAAAGTACTGTTGACAGGAGGTGTTGGCAGCGAGGTGTAAACACTTACTCCAGAGAGCTGCGTTGAAAAGTCTGGAAGAGTACAGTAAAAAAACAAAAGTCAGCACAAGGAAGCGGACGACAGGATGAAACGCCTAACGCAAACGATTGTACAGTTTTGTTAATTGAGCTAAAACACACAGACGTGCGCAGGGATCGCTCAGCTCGAGGTTAGGATTAACTTCGATCGATCATAAGGCGTCACGATCCCTGTCTTTCCTGCCTTTTTTTTGGCCTTTTTCCCCCTCCCGTCTGTGTCTGAGCCTGGAGCTGGGGCGGAAATCTCAGTTCCTGCACCTGGGGAGGATAAGAGGAGCCACGACCTGACAATCGGTGCCAGATCGTCCACGTATCTCTGTGGTGCTCCCTGCTTGGCTCAGTTTATGTTTTGTTCGCTTTTTGACTCGGCTAAACTGGATACTTTTACTCCCCACCAGATCCCGCTCCCTGGACCCGCTCAGCTCTCTCGCCTCCGACCCTGCTCTTCTCTTCCGGTGCTGTTCATCCCGTCTCCGCTGCTCACGCTCTGACCCTGGACCACGGCAAACACCCCGCTCCCGACTCACCGTTTGATCTACCGTCATTTTTGCACTTGCACTTGTGTAAATAACAGTTAAACTTTTCCTCGAATTCTGTCTTTTTGGTCCCTCCTGTCAATCATTACGACGTAAGGAAAAATAAGAAGATTGTTTTTTTTTTGCATCGGCGTGCAGAACCAGCTCCATCGACTCCGCTGCTGCTGCTGCTACTTGATGTTAACGACGCTCCACTTTGCCATTGTGCAACCCTGCTCCGCCGCACGCTTTTGGAACAAACTCTGCGCCAATTGTGCCCTCTGCTCCCGTCTCTCTAGCCTTGTTTGGACGCGGTGGTGAAGCGCTTTTCTTTGGGCCTAGCGTGAAGTAAAGCGTCGCTCGTCAGCTTGACACACTGACAGCTGTCGATTCTTGGAAACGAGCGTGGCAGAACGAGAGAATTTAATGACTTAGATGTGACTGTAGCTGTTCCCAGTGTAAATTTCACTCCTGCGGGGATGATAAATGGGGTCCAACTTCCTCTACTTCCTCGCGCAACTTGCACAACCTCATTCTTGACCTTGAACGAGTTTGCATGTTTATCAAGTCACGAGGAGTTCCCGTCCCCCTCTGAGATCCTGACAGACAACACATAGCGGCACACACTGCATTATAACAAAATCAGAGTGATTTCCATGTCCATAAAGTTACTACAAAACCTAGAAAAGACGGCAAAAAGTCTCCGCCGCAACATGTGGTTAATCATCAACTAACTCGGCCTCGGTTGATAAAGTAACAGCGTCTTTCACTAAATAAGACCTGTCCCTGGCTCCTCATTGGTTCGTCTGCGATTCGCCAAGTCCCACCCTGGAGTAGAGATGGGACAATAAACAAAAACGTCATGATAAAAAGCGTCGACAATAATCGTTTGTGGGACGTTTTATATAATCCTGATAAATGCCAACAAAGATAATCGGCGTTATATCAGCAGAATGTGCAGAAAAAAGCTACTTATCCACAGGGGGCTCGACAAAGGGGTCTGTTGTCCCAGGCCCAAGGGTCTTAGGAGCCCAGAATTGGACCCTCCTCCTATTAATTTGTGTTAGAGGGGGGGCCCATGTGAGGCTTCTTGTCCCACGCCGCCAAATTAGTGTCAACGGTGCTCATCTAGAATATTCTCCACTAGATCGTAGTTGTTTTAACTGATAAAGGTACAATTACATAGTTTAAAACTGTCAATAACTTGCGTAATTATTTGTGTTATTTTATTTATTATGACCGTTAATCACAATCAATATGAAGCATAAACTCTCAGACACATTATCCAATCGTGCGGACCCTAAACAGACAAAGTCCAACAGTCCAAGGTGTTGGAAAGTGACTTCAAATCGCTCAGAGACACAGCACTAAAGTCGGGAAATATATATATAATATCTGGTCCAAATCCATCCAACTCCAGCGCCCACCGGCTTAGACTGAGCATTAAAACTAAGAGAGAAATTATCAGAGGTCGTGGAACATGGTTGATATCAATAACACAAACAAACATAATCCCCTGGTGTTAACGCAAATAAGCCCCGTGTCTCTAAAGAGTCAGGAATATTTGATACAAGCAAAACGTTAAGACAAGGAAGGACGGGGAATTACAAATATAAAAGTACGTAGCATCATTTCTGTGTTACTTTCTGAAACCTGGTTATCAAATAAAATAAGCGAAAAGGAAATCGGTATTAAGAAGGTTTTGAAAAAGGCAAACTAAAGGAGGTGGTGTTGCCATTTATGTCAAAGATCACGAGTCTGTGGATCTTTTCTCCTCTGTTAGCTGTTAGCTGTTGGTTTTGTAGATGATCCTGATTAAAAAAACTGGCTCTTGCTGGTATTTATCGTCACCTTCAGCACCTAAAAAGGCTCTTAATGATCTGTGCATGATGCTGGAACATTACGAGGTCCTGATAATGGGCGATATAAATGTTAACTAGCTGGAGAAAGAGTCTGAAACTTTGAAAGACCTGCGCAATGACCTGAATCTCACACAACCATGGATCTATTAAAATAACTGGATAGGGTGCTGCTAGCTTAGAGCTGTCTCGAGTTGGACTACTGGCCACTCATTGGTATTACAGCGAAAAAATCCCTCCTGCCCAGAAAGGATTTTTGTCATAGAGTGAAACATAATCATATAAACTGCTCGTGTTCGGCTGACAGGGCACCTTTGGATTTCACAAAGGTCAAATTTTGTGAGGATTTTTACCAATTATTAAAGTTTTCTCAGCTCAAAATCTGTCTGTTGTCTTAAAAAAAACTCTTTTCAATCATTAGCTTTGGCTACGCTCTATGTCCGCTCTAGCTAAACCTAAGCTCTGATTAGGCAGAGCGGTCACATGGTACGACATGAGCGAGCCTGTGAGCGACGTGAACGAACCCGACTGTCATGAAAGAACTGCGGGTTTAGAACATGTTTCAGAAGCTCCTGGAAGCAGAAACATGAGCATTTATGCACTGCCTGGCCAAAAAAAAAAAAAGTCGCCACCATTTAACTAAGCAAACAGGTACGAGCCTCCTGTGGTCGGTCAGGTCTAGGTTCAGTAACAGTCTGTGGTCAAAGAATGAGGTCAGCTGACACCTGAATATACTGAACGACCAGGTTATTCCATCAGTGGATTGGATCAGGAGCACGAGACGTCATTTTCACACATGGATCGTCCACCACACAGTCCAGACCTTAACCCCATTGAGAATCTTTGGGATGTTCTGGAGAAGCTGCAGCGTCAGACTCGACCAGCATCAATGCAACAGGTGGAAAATTAACGCAACGATGGATGGAAATAAATCTTGTGACGTTGCAGAAGCGAAATCGAAACAATGCCGCAGAGAAGCTAAAGGCGGAACAACCAAATATTAGAGTGTGTGACCTTTTTTTGTTGGTGGCGACTTTTTTTTTGGCCAGGCAGTGTAATTTCTAATGTATTTGTTATTCCCTGGCCTCATTCATGCTCCTCCTTCGCTCTCGTCGCGCAAAATCTCATATGGGAAACTCAACTGCGCATGGTCCATTGCGGAAAACCGGATGCGCCTAACTAGCCGCTAAAGGCTAATCTCGAGACATGCGCCATTGAGCACGGCCCATTGACTTAAATGTTAAGACCTCGGGGCTTGCACACAATTCATTTTTATTCAGACCAGACCTGACCCTAGAAATTTAAAAGCCTCACTCATTGATAATCATAACAAGCACCATAATTATTGGGTAAATTGTTTCCCTCTGGATTTTAGCGCCCACTGTCCATTTGGGCGTTTTTGAAATACAAAACAAACATCAGGCGAACATCAGCTTTCCCTGACCCTGATATGACCTTAAAATTTGTAAAACATTTAGTGAAATTGCAGACCGACATGCGCCTAAAAGAAAATTAGAATGAAAAACTGTAACAATCTTTGGTTCAACACAGAAATGCCAAGTCTAATACGAGAAAGAAATACTGCCTGGAAAAATGCACGCAACTAGGTCAGATTTGGATTGGGCATTTTTTCGTAAATGGAAATAGATCTTTGTCAACATTTAAAGGCAAAAACGCCAAAAATATCATGTCTGCGCTGACGGAGAGTCACGGAAATAAGGCAAAGTTATGAAAATCTCTCCCAGAAACCAGTATTCACACGTTACCGACCCAGATTTTATTAGATTGAGCCACTGTAAATTCTAAATGTGGCGTTTTATCTGTGTTTTGGATCCTTCTGGTCTTGATTATGTTGAATCTGAACCAGTCGCGTTTTCTCTTTAAGACCTTTCACTCACACAGAGGTTTTAAAATGCTCTCCGCTCCATAGATCCCAAGAAGTCCACGGGAGCTGATGACCTTAATCCAAAAAACGTCCACTACAAGCTGCCCCATTTTTAACTCAACCTCCATTACATATTTTTATTTATTTCAGTATCGTGCAACAGTTTAAAATCTAAATTATTATGTTATTATGGAAACTACAGAAAAGAAACTATTCAGGCAGCCTTTCTTTCTGTCGTAGATTATGTAAAAATACAAAAACGCAGACTTCAGGCTCTCGTTTGCAACCTTCAGATCCGAGCTTTCAATCAACCCTTTGCTTCAAAACAGGAAAAGAATTTAAAACCCATCACTGTTCACTGAAAAAGAAGGTTGTCGATCGGATCTGTCAGAAGAACAACACTGTATGAATGTATTTGTAAAGGGACTACGACGATAAACTGCCTGAATATCTCATTTACTGGTTGAACCTTGAACTTTTGATACAAGATCTCATGATTGTCTACGTCTAAAAACTGTCCAGAGTAGAACAGAAATGGCTGAAATAAAAGCTTTTGGTTATTTCTTGCCAAAAAATGGAATACATTTGAGGGACACGCAAAACTGAACACACTGGTGCCACAAACGCACTTTAATAATCCAGTGATAAATGTTTATAATCACACCTGCTCCTATTTTTAATGTTTTAAATGGACCTATGCAGTTATGTGTTGAATTTATTTTGTTTGTACAGTTATATTTTACCCGGGCGCTCGTGAAAAACAGTCTGAGTGGGGCTCTGGGGGCTCTCCCCGCGTAAATAAATGAAATCTAAACTATTTATCATTACGCTGGCTGATTGAATTACATTAACAGCGACTCAGATCTGCTCGGAAATCGCGTAAAGATCCAGAAAAGGTGAAATATCAGAATGTGCACAGGGAAATCTATGCGTCCAAGTGTCTGGGTGGTGCACAACGGGTAAAACTGTCCAGCTAGAGCAGTCCTAACCGAGTCTCGCTCAAGATCTAGAGATGGGGCGCGGTGGCGTTGAAGGATGGGTCAAATGCAAAGGACAACGTTCCCTGCACAGACGATAACATGTGCTTTAACGCTACGCTAATTATACTGGTAAAAAACGCAGTAGCAGTTCAATAACAGCAAATGTCAATCTGAACCGTAGACTGTTTATATAAAAGGACATACAGTAGCTAACCTGCTAGCTGCTACGTTCCAAACAGGAAGTGATCACAGGCTGCGCTTCCTGCTCCATCGACTCTGGTCTTAAACGTTCGTATTAACCCGCTCTGCATGATCCTGTGTTTTTTTATTTTGCTATTGTGTCTGTAAATTAAGTTATGAACAGTAATAAAACGACAAATCAGCTGCCTTCTTTCTTTCTTTTAGCAACAGGTTTGATTGACAGCGTCGCTAAGCACCCGCTCCCTCCTAAACCGGCGGTGCGAGAGCGGGGGGCGAAAAGGGGGCGTCGCTTTCAACAGCCTCGCTCCTGATTGGCTCTTCCGTTGCTATGATACGCGTGGTCGAAATTCCAAATAGGGAACTACAAATTGCTCGCCTAGATGCTGAGATTTTAGTTGGTAACGTGGAAATATGTTTAATAAAATTTAATAATTTGAATTAGTAGGAGTGGGGAAATGTCTGTATTGTATCAGACGTGCGACTTTTCTTTAACGCTTCTTTTAAACTAAGAAATGTTACTGAAATTAGTGTTCTTTATGTTCTTACACCTCGACTATTTCAGCCCGTTTGATGCCCTGCGTTAACAGATGTGATATGTGCGACCATCAAGTGTTAAATTACTGTATATTTAGGTTTCAAAAGCAACGTTTTTCCATGTTCTGCTGCTGTTTTCCTGCTTGTCAACTGCGTAAAGTCGTCAAAAAAATCCCCTCACACTTCATTCAAACTTTGCTCCCATGGAAAGGAGTTCGTGGGAGTGCGTGTTAGTTACCGGAAGGTCATCTGGAAGATCTGTCCCAGGTTGACTTGTTGCGTTTTGTTGTTGTAGCCGCGCAGCATTTCTCCAAACAGGGTGTCATTGAAGTGGACATCCTGCCGCGGGCACTTGGCTCCTTCACAGTTGTCTGACTGCAGCACACACGAGCGCCCATCCGCTGACAATTTGTATTCCTGAACGCACCTGAGAGACAGACACAGACACTCAATCTAATGTACACGCCGGTACGGTCTGCAAAGCTCTTAATGCGTAAGGTTAAAGGGATCAGATCTAGAGGACTGGACATACTGCCAAGGAGACGATATGGAGGCATAGTTTGACCGAGAGTGAACAGAATTCACACAAACAAAATGAAAACACTGCTCAGGACTTGATGATGTGATGAAAGATGATGATCATATCTCAAGCTGATTCAAAACCAAACAAAACTGGACTAAACCAGGACTAAACCAGGATTAAACCAGGACTAAAGCAGGATTAAACCAGGACTAAAGCAGGACTAAAGCAGGACTAAAACAGGACTAAACCAGGACTAAACCAGGACTAAACCAGGACTAAAACAGGACTAAACCAGGACTAAACCAGGACTAAACCAGGATTAAACCAGGACTAAAGCAGGACTAAAACAGGACTAAACCAGGACTAAACCAGGATTAAACCAGGACTAAACCAGGACTAAACCAGGACTAAACCAGGATTAAACCAGGACTAAAGCAGGATTAAACCAGGACTAAAGCAGGACTAAAGCAGGACTAAAACAGGACTAAAACAGGACTAAACCAGGACTAAACCAGGATTAAACCAGGACTAAAGCAGGACTAAAACAGGACTAAACCAGGATTAAACCAGGATTAAACCAGGACTAAACCAGGACTAAAGCAGGACTAAAACAGGACTAAAACAGGACTAAACCAGGACTAAACCAGGATTAAACCAGGACTAAACCAGGACTAAACCAAGACTAAACCGAGACTAAACCAGGACTAAAGAAGGACTAAACTCTCTATGAACTTGCCTTTCCTGTTGTTTCGTCCAGTCGTATAAAACCCTGTAAACACATTACGTCTTTAACCGTGTGAACTGTCAGGATGACCAATATGTCAAAGACCTGACACCAGTTTACTGTCGTTTTGCACATTCCTGGATTTCCAGAAGCATTTCATGTTATAATTTTCCATTATGGTCTAACATTGGAACATTTACCGTGTGAAGAACTGACAGCGTTTCATTCAAATCTCCAAATGAAGAGCGTCTTTGGTGACAGATAAAAGCAGCACTTAAGCCTTCCACGTATTTCTCACAGTCACTATCCTCTGACGCTTCTGATTTGCACATTTGACATCACAGAATAAGCAGAAAGATTATCTCACGTTCATTATTGCAAGATTTTGGCTTTACTCTGGGTTTGTTTTAAACACAACTAAACAAAATGCAAATATACTGAATGAATCTTAAAATACTTAAAATATTTTAAAGTTTGTAAGTGAATATCCATCCATACATTTTCTTCCTCTTATCCGGACCCAGGTCACAGGGGCAGCAGTCTAAGCAGGGACTCCCAGACTTCCCACACCCCAGACACTTCCCCCAGCTCCTCCAGTGGGACCCCAAGGCGTTCCCAGGCCAGTCGAGAGACACAGTCCCTCCAGCGTGTCCTGGGTCTTCCCCAGGGCCTCCTCCTGGTGGGACATGCCCAGTATACCTCCCTAGGAAGGCGTCTGGAATGTGCTCCTCTGAATGTGGAGGAATAGCAGCTCCTCCTGTGTGACTGAGCTCCTCACTCTATCTCTAAGGGAGCGCCCAGCCACCCTACGGAGGAAACTCATTTTGACCGCTTGTATCCGCCATCTTGTCCTTTCGACTATCGACTGTCATCAGAAGTAAATAAAACATGGTAATTGTGTTGATACGAACTGGAGTATGACGTAGAACTAGATCTACTAAACTCTTTAAAGGCAGAACAGGTTGTATAAAATGGCGGCATCTTCAGTAAATCATAACTCATCTCCCTCAATACTAAAGACACATTTACACTAAAACTGTGTTACTTTTACACTACTTTTGTGTTAAATGTATTTGATATGGGATGTGTTTTTCTTCTTTCACCTCTGACTTTTAAAACAAATACGTATAAATGGACTAGTTGCATAATATCTCAAAGACACAACAATTCGTTCTGAAAAAGCCAGCACTGAAACACCGGCCTAAATAAGCCTGAGAGTGTTTTCATGTGGCTTCCAGAGCTGCAGCGCACACGTGTCCTCGCCTTAATCATTCCGGCTTAAGATTTGCATGCAAATGGACCGTTACAGTTGTGTCCTGTTCTCTGATTATCTCCAGATTGAAACATCACTTTGTATTTCCATTTTGTGTGAAAGCGGAAGCACCTTTTCACACTCGCGCCAGGGACTTATTCTCACCCGCAAAACATGAGCACGTTGCTGGAACCGGGGTCAACCTCCAGGGGCACGAGCTGCTGGAGACACAGCTGTTCGCAGCCGCCATTGAAGCCGTCGGTGCAGTCGATGCCCCGAGAGTAGTCATAGCAACCGGACCCATCCTTCATCGGCCTCAGCCCCTCAGGACACTGTGAGGAAGAGGAGAGAGGAAATAGATCAGGAGCAGAGGTCAGCCAGCGCATTTTAATCAGGATCAGGCAGCACTTAGGAGCGAGACAGATAGCTATAAAGCAAAGATGAGACAGAAGATAGGCCCAATGGAAACGGGGATGTCGCAGGAGAGAAAGAGAGCAAAACGTGACAATTATTTATACAGGAAGACGCAATGAGAGCACTTAGACGCTTTTGTTCATGGCCGTCCTGTTCGAAATACAGAAATAACATGAACAAACAAACAAACAAACAAAACAGATATGTATAAGTCCATGGAAAACCTTAAAAACAGGCTCGTTACCAGATTATTAACGTGCGTTTGTG